>NW_017723793.1:0-1449 GCF_001865875.1 Lupinus angustifolius
CAGAATAATGATTTCTGGATCTGTCTAATCAATGAACAACAGAATAATTGGTCAATCATATAAATTTGTACTCCGAAGTAATTATCACCTATAACTGAATGATCTTTAATCTGAAGTAATCACCATCCAGACTTGGGAAAGAATAACCAGCGACTGAGTAAGCTTTAATCCAAAGTAATCGTTGTCCCGACTTGGGAATGAATAACTGAATGATTGAGTAATCTTTTAAAGTAATCATTTTCCGGTCTTGGAAATGAATAACCAAATGATTGAGTAATATTTTAAAGTAATCATTGTCTGATCTTGGGAATGAATAAATGAATGATCTAGTAATCTTTTAAAGTAATCATTGTCCGGTCTTGGTTAACAAGCAGTTTGAATAGATTATCGGGAAGTATATTGACCTTTGTTCGGATCTAGTCGGTAGTATCTGAAAATGTTTTGAGACCTTTTTCATATTCGGATGAGCAAAGGGGAACTTGGTCCGTGCCGTCGAATATTTGAGGGAGACCGTCGCCAAAGTAGAACATGGTCCACTCCTTTGAGGGTGCTATTTTAAACGTTGATCAGGGGGACTTGGTCCTCACCCTGGGATGTTTGAGAGAGAGACCGCCATCAAAGTAGGACATGGTCCACGCCATTGAGGGGTGCTATTTAATCGTCAACCAAGGGGCACTTGGTCCTCGCCCTAGGATGTTTGAGTGAGAGATCGTCGTCAAAGTATGACGTGGTCCACGCCTTTGAGGGGTGCTATTAAATCGTTGATCAGGTGGAACTTAATCCTCGCCCTAAGATGTTTAAGAGAGAGACCACCGTCAAAGTAAGACATGGTCCACGCCTTTGAGGGTGCAATTTAACCGTCGGCGAGGAGCTGCCGAAGCTGACATCCCATCTTTAGGATGCTCGTGAAGCTACTTTGAACACCCATGAGAATCTGAGCATCGTAGATAGGGAGCTGACCACCCTAACTAATCGTTTCAAGAGGTCTAAAGGGGAGAAGCTTCAACTTGCTAACAAGTTGTGGTTGTCGATATGGCGGGAGGAGTCTGCAAGAGGAGCGGAAGCAGCTGAAGGCTGAGGCTGACGATACTGCCAATGCTGGATGTCAGTGTTACCAGCAAGGGGGAGCTGGTTGCTGAGGAGGACGACCCCTAGTTAAGTTGTTGGTGTCAAGCAAGGACGGAGGACTGGCCTGAGTGTCCCTTTTAATTTTACTTGTTTTTTTTTTATGTAACAAATGCAGGGTTTGTACTTATTTGGTTTTTAATGAAAATTTATGCTTCCTTCTAACCTATTCCTTTATGATTGCTTTTTCTCTGTTAAATGGTTATAAGCACCCGGTGACCGGAAGCACGAATAATAAGTAACAGAAAAGTAAAGCAGAATAATGATTTCTGGATCTGTCTAATCAATGAACAACAGAATAATTGGTCAATCATATAAATTTGT
>NW_017723794.1:0-485 GCF_001865875.1 Lupinus angustifolius
TGAGGATGAGGATAGGATGAGGACGAGGATAGGATCAGGATGAGGATAGGATGAGGATGCGGATAGGATGAGGAGGAGGATGAGGATGAGGATGAGTAAAGGATGAGGTTGTGGAGGAGGATAGGATGAGGATGAGGAGGAGGAGGAGGAGGAGGAGGCGGAGGATGAGGATAGGATGAAGATTAGGAAGAGGATAGGATGAGGACAAGGATAGGATGAGGATGAGGATAGGATGAGAAATTGGAGGAGGATGATGAGGATCAGGAGGAGGATAGGATGAGGATGCGGAGGAGGGTAGGATGAGGATGAGGATGAGGATGAGGATGGAGATGACGAGGATGAGGAGGATGAGGATAGGATGTGGACAAGGATAGGATGAGGATAGGATGAAGAATTGGAGGAAGAGGATAGGATGAGGATGAGGATAGAATGAGGATGTGGACAAAGATAGGATGAGGAAGAGGATGAGGATGATGAGGAGGGTA
>NW_017723795.1:0-341 GCF_001865875.1 Lupinus angustifolius
TGAGGATGAGGATGAGGATAGGATGGGGATGAGGATGAGGAAGAATATAGGATGACGAGGGTAGGATGAGGATAGGATGAGGAAGAGGATGAGGATGAGGATGAGGATAGGATGAGGATGAGGATGAGGACATGGATAGGATGAGGAATTGGACGAGGATAGGACGAGGAAGAAGATGAGGATAGGATGAGGAGTAGGAGGAGAAGGAGGAGGAGGAGGAGTAGGATGAGGATAGGATGAGGACGAGGATAGGATGAGGATGACGGTGAGGATGAGGATAGGATGAGGATGACGGTGAGGATGAGGATAGGATGAGGATGAGGATGAGGATAGGATGAGGA
>NW_017723796.1:0-228 GCF_001865875.1 Lupinus angustifolius
ATAGGATGAGGATGAGTATAGGATGAGGATGAGGATAGGATGAGGACAAGGATGAGGATAGGATGAGGGCGAGGATAGGATGAGGATAGGATGAGGATGAGGATAGGATGAGGAATTGGAGGAGGAGGATGAGGAAGAGGAAATGATGAGGATGAGGATGAGGATAGGGATGATGGCGAGGATGAGGAGGATAGGATGAGGATGAGGACGAGGATAGAATGAGGATGA
>NW_017723797.1:0-347 GCF_001865875.1 Lupinus angustifolius
GAGGAGTAGAATGAGGTAGAGGATGAGGATAGGATAAGGAGGAGGGTGAGGATGAGGATGGGATAGGGTTGAGGAAGAGGATGAGGATAGGATGAGGACGAGAATGAGGAAGAGGATGAGGATGAGGAAGTGGATACGAAGAGGACGAGAATGAGGATGAGGATGTGGATAGGATGAGGATTAGATGGGGATTAGGAAGAGGATGAGGATGAGGATAGGATCGGGATGAGGATAGGATGAGGACGAGAATGAGGATAAGGATAGAATGAGGACAAGGATGAGGATGAGGATAGGATTAGGACGATAATGAGGATGAGGATATGATGTTGACTAGGACGAGGATGGGG
>NW_017723798.1:0-286 GCF_001865875.1 Lupinus angustifolius
AGGACGAGAATGAGAATTAGGATAGGATGAGGATGAGGATGAGGGTACGATGAGGACGAGAATGAGGATAGGAAGAGGATGAGGGTAAGATGAGGAATGGATGAGGACGAGAATGAGGATGAGGATAGGATAAGGAAGAGTAAGAGGATGTGGATGAGGATAGGATGAGCTTGAGAACGATAGGATGCGGAGGAGGATGTGGATGAGGATAGAATGAGGATAGGATGCGGAGGAGAATGAGGATAGGACGTGGACGAAGATGACGATAGGATGATGATGAGAATAG
>NW_017723799.1:0-262 GCF_001865875.1 Lupinus angustifolius
GATAGGATGAGGACGAGAATGAGGATAGGATGAGGATGAGGATGAGGACGAGAATGAGGATGAGGATGAGGATAAGATGAGGACGAGCATGATGATGAGGATAGGTTCAGGATAACATGAGGAGTATAATGAGGATGACGATGAGGAAGTGGATGACGATGAGGATAGGATGAGGAGGAGGAGAAGGATGAGGATAGGATGAGGACGAGAATTAGGATGAGGGTAGGATGAGGACGAGAATGAGGATCAGGATAGGATGAGG
>NW_017723800.1:0-295 GCF_001865875.1 Lupinus angustifolius
GATAGGATGAGGACGAGAATGAGGATAGGATGAGGACGAGAATGAGGATGAGGATAGGATGAGGACGAGCATGACGATGAGGATAGGTTGAGGATAAGGTGAGGAGTATAATGAGGATGAGGATGACGAAGAGGATGACGATGAGGATAGAATGAGAAGGAGGATGAGGATGAGAGTAGGATGAGGACGAGAATTAGGATGAGGGTAGGATGAGGACAAGAATGAGGGTGAGGATAGGATGAGGACGAGGATGAGGAAACTGGATTAGGATGAGGATGAGGATAGGATGAGGATG
>NW_017723801.1:0-86653 GCF_001865875.1 Lupinus angustifolius
ATATATATATATTTATACTTCTATACTATATATAAAGCCAAAACTTGAAATAACTTCTATCATGGTGTAATTTTCATTTCCTATATTGCCCTTAACATTATTTAATTTTTACAAAAAAACTATATAATCATAAGCAACTACCATCAATACATTAAAAAAGTATTCACATTTCAAACCACCACAGCTACCACAACCAATGACATTAACCCTTGCATACCTTTACCTCACTCTAACCTTCATTCACAAGACAGTGACAACCCTATACAACCTTCAACTACTGAACATACTCCTATTGAACATACCCCAACTGGTTCCCCTACTCTACTACCTCTTAGACCAGAAATGCCTCATTCCCACCTTCAAGATTATCATTACAATCTAGCTGCCACAACCAATCAGCCTGCAGGTATTAAACACCCTTTGTCTTCTGTTATTTCTTATGCTAATTGTTCTCCTCAATACCAAAGTTTTTGTCTTTCAATTACTACTACCAAAGATACCTCTTCATACAGTCAAGCTTCTAAAATTCCTTGCTGGCATGATGTTATGCAACAAGAACTTCAAGCTTTAGCCTTCAATGATACTTGGTCTTTAGTTCCTCTTCCAAAAGATAAACATCCAATTGGTTGTAAATGGGTATACAAGATAAAATATAATGTTGATGGATCACTTGAGAGATATAAGGCAAGGCTTATAGCTAAGGGGTATACTCAAATGGAGGGAATTGATTTTTTTGACACTTTTTCCCCTGTTGTGAAAATCACCACTGTCAAAGTAGTGTTGGCTCTAGCATCTACAAAGTCTTGGCATTTAGAGCAGTTAGATATAAATAATGCTTTCCTACATGGTGACTTACACGAGAATGTCTACATGTTGCCTCACCCTGGCTTGTCTCTTCCTCAACCAAACATGGTATGAAAGTTACACAAATCCCTCTATGGTCTCAAACAAGCCAGTAGGGAATGACATACAACCTTGTCTACCAAACTGGTCTCCCTGGGTTTCATACATTCTCCAGCTGATCTGGCCTTGTTTACAAAAGGGACACGAGATTCTTTCATAGCAATCCTAGTTTATGTTGATGATCTAGTTCTTACAGGCAATAATTTGACAGAAATTCAGAATGTTAAACACATTCCTCATCAATCCTTCCGAATCAAGGATCTGGGCCACTTGAGGTATTTTCTGGGATTGGAAATTGATAGATCAAAGCATGGTTTGCACCTTAATCAGAGGAAATACACTCTCTCCGTGCTTGAAGACTCGGATTGTCTAGCATCCAAACCTGTCAACACTCTTTTTGATCCAGTTGTTAAGCTTCAATCTCAGCAAGGAACTCCTTTTTCAGACCTTTTTTGTTATAGAAGATTAGTTGAAAGATTATTGTATCTAACCATCTCTCGTCGTAACATTTCTTATGTTGTTCAACAGCTTAGTCTCTACATGGTCAAGCCCATGGTTCCTCATTACAAGGCAGCCATGAGGGTGCTTCACTACGTCAAAAAATCTCCTGCATAAGGCTTGCTATTTTCTTCAAATTCCAATCTTAAACTATCTGCCTTTGCTGATTCTGATTGGGCTTCTTGTGTAGACACCAGAATTTCTCTCACAGGTTTTTGTATATTCCTAGGAGACTCCATTGTATCTTGGAAGACAAAGAAACAGAATACAATCAGTCGATCTTATTCAGAAGCTGAATATAGGACCCTTGGGAGCCTTGCTTGTGAGATACAATAGTTGAATTACTTGTTCAATGATTTACAGCTTCCACTGTAGAATCTTACCTCTGTGTATTGTGATAACATATATGCTATATACCTTGCTCATAATCCTGTCTTTCATGAGCGAACCAAACACATCGAGATTGATTGTCATATAGTTCGTGAGAAAATCAAGCAAGGCATCATTCATCTTCTTCCTATATTCTCTTCTCAACAACTTGCAGATGTGTTTACCAAACCTCTGCATTCTACTTCATTCAATCAATTTCTCAGCAAGTTGGGCCTCCTTGATCTTCATCGTCCCACTTGAGAGGGGTGTCAAAATATTTGCCTTAAGCCTTCTCTTTTTCTCTTCTACTGCCATGTAATTTTTCTTTTCTTTCTTTTTCTGTTTTTGGATATTAGGCTTTCTGGATCAGCCCATTTACCTTTTATGGTAGTTAGTTGTTTATAGGTTAGTTGGGTTAGTTTTTTCCTTTCCTTTCTTAGAAGGTTGTTATATATGTAAGTTGTTTTGGGTTCATTCAATAACAACAAAATATTCTCTTTCTACATAATGAAAGTAACTTCTCCTTCTTGTTCTTTGTAAATCTAAGACAAAATTCATCACAAATGTTTCTAATAGATCATTGAGTCTTCCTTAGCTAGAATATATGATATAATGATTTATGCCAAGTTAAGATAATTGAAAATGTATAAAAAGTAGAATATTGTGTTAGCAATGATAGATGTTAAAAACATAGTAACAACAACAATATTATAAATGTGACTTTTTTATTGGGGTGTTTATGTAATTTTACACACATTTTTTCTTTTCCGTTCACTTTTTGCATAACCAAATAAAAGGAGAGAAAAATTATAACTTTATTTGATTTCCTTTTCTTTTAAACCAAACAATTAATTTTGACATCACTTTCTACTTATCTTTATTCTTTAAACTTATTTTCATTCCTTTTTTTCTTTCATTTTATTTTGTGAACGACAGAGTGTAAAAACTTAAACTTTACACGGGCCCAAATAGGCCAACTTTTTTAATGAGAATTCCCAAACTCCGTACACAAAAGGAAAAAAAAATTAAGCTCTTTTTTTCTTTCAATGTACACCTATATGCATAATTAGTGTTTGTCATTACGAGAGAACTGTTGTATAAAACAAGACAAAAAAATAAAATAAAATAATAATTATATCTTTCTATTATATTTTAGATATTTTTATGATTTATACTTATGTAAAAATGTAACTTCTCTCTCAAATAATGGAGAGGATCTCAACTCGTCGTTATGCATTTGTCCTATTAATAGGTCTTTCATCCTAAACTCTTTACAATACACATTAATATGACATTTACATTTGCATTTCTCCCTTTTATTTTTGCTTAATCTTGTTGACTCACAGTTTTGCTTCATCTTGTTTCCTCCGATCAATTTTGCTTTATGCCATTCTTACGTACATACATTATGGTTTTCAAACTCAAATTGCTCTAGGGAATGTTAAAGATATAGTTGTGATATAATTTCAATTAGTATATTATCATTTCCTTTAGGTCTTGTCTCATCGTGAACTTGTCTTATAAATAAGAATTCCATATTGCACTCTTTACAACACATCAATATTGCATTACCCTTTCTTGTTTTTTAGCTTCCATGTTTTCTCTCATTTTGTTCTAACTATTAGTATTTACGATTGCAAAGAAAATAAGTTTTTATAATAAAATGATATATTATTATCTCTACAAAGTTTTTATTTTTTCTCTCATCTTGTTCTTACTATTAGTATTAGTTTTTGTGTATATTAAGTTTCCTAAGTCAATAATGAAAGACTAATCTCTTTCCACATATAGAAATCATTAAAATGGGATTTATGTCTCCCAATAGAACTTTTATTATTCACATCACACAAATTACCCCTCTAAGAGTATACTTAGAAAATAAAATTGTACAATTTTTTTTTACTTTTTTAGAAATGATTTCTGGAAACAAAACTTGAACATTATTACAATTTACATTGTTTTCCCATATATTTTAGACCCAAAAAAACATATATACAAATGAAACAAAAAATGTGTAAAAAATAGAAACAAAATCCATAAGATGAAAACATATAACATTCTTTGAAAAACAACATAATTATTAACTTTGTTAAGGAATATCTATTTGAATGAGATGGTTAAATAATGAATGTTGGATTAATTTCATTTGACCTTTTCGAATCTCTCACGACTGACTACACCAATAACCCCATTCCAGGGGTTTGACTATGTAAATATCGTCCACGCTGAAATATGATCAGTCAAATCACGTTTCTCAATGGCCATGTAATTAAGAGTATTGAATCATTGCGTTGCATATGGTACTTCTATACACGTGCCACAATATCTAAGACCGAAACATACTCAACTTCCAACGACCCACCACTATTATCATGTTCACGCACACACCACTTTTCCTGCTCTACCCACGCCCCTCAATAAATTCATTCATCTACTACTAATAAGATGTTGATTTAATAATATAAAACTTTATTGGATCTGGATTCCCAAATAGGTCAACAATAAAAAAAGGTAAATGTTTGATTTCTGGTTATTGAGGAAGAGTAGTCCTAAGAGAATACCTTAATAATACCTACAAGAACAAAAATCATTCACATACTCATATAACTTATATTTTCAAAGTTGTCCATGAGTCATTTATATACATAGACAAGTCACTTGTACCTGATCTTTGTTTTTTTCTTTTCTCCATATTGTTGTATGAGCCTCTTTCTTTTTCTTTCTTATTGTTAGAAATGGCCTTTGCAAGTGTCATAGCTCTTTCAGTTATACTAGTTCTTCTGCAACCTCTTTCAACTACAAGTGACTTCCTTTCTCCTCTGCTCTCTCCCATTTTTGGTTTGTGACTCTTCCCTTGTAACTATAAATTCTGTGTATAATATGTTTTATGGGATTCCTTTATTGGGATATTATATTTGTTGGTTTTTATTTGTGGGCTTGAGATTTAACAAGTGTATGAGTAAAGGGTCTTCTCAAATTATTATTATTATGTTATGCATGATTGGTTATTTGGAGCATGAAATTTCTTAGTTATTTTGTATTAAATGTGAGATGTGTTCCTCAGATGATGTTTGTAAAGAAGTGGAGTGTGGAAAAGGAACTTGCAAACCTTCAAAGAATAGCACTTTCTTGTTTGAATGTGAGTGTGATCCAGGTTGGAAGCAAGCTCTTGCTTCTGATGATGAATCAGTATTGAAGTTTCTTCCTTGCATAGTTCCCAATTGTAAGAACTTTGATCTCTTCTTGATCATAAAAAGAAAATTTGTGTTCACTATTATTTTGTAGCTCTATGTTGAGTGTTGATTTAATCATAACACATACTTGCTATGATGGGATCAGAATTTGGTAGTAAAATGCTTGTTTTAGAGTGAGTCTCGTCGAGATGATAAGGTCGCTTAGCTTGTGACCTGGAGGTCATGGATTCAAATCCTATTGTCTTTTCGCCTGTTGGATAAAGCTACATACATGTATCACCATCATACCCGAGTAGGTGGGAGCCTCATGCATTAGGCTGTCATTTTTGTGAAATGCTTGTTTTCAATTATATACTAATACAGCACATCATAATTTCTGAAGCACTAAGTGATATGTATTATGTTCTGAGTTTGTTGTCTACTTTTGCTGCATGTGATTGAAAAGATCAATGGTATTTGGAAGTGGCCAAATCATAAGTTTAGAAGCAATGAAGTTGCAACATAAGAAAGTAACATCATAAATTGGTGGAAATTAAGTCTAGAGATTATCTTCACAAACTTGGATTCTGCCAGGTTAAGTTCTCTGTACTGGGATGTTAAAATAATATGAAAAGTAGATCTTGGTATAATACTATAATGCTTCGCAACTACCTAATTTAGAAGTAATTAATTTTAAGTTTTATTTTTGTTACTACCAAGAGTATCCCCTTCCGGGATGTGTGACTGTCCGTCTAACAAGTGTCGTTCCCAAGAATAAAAAATTAATGTTAAGTTGGTAACACCCTAAAATGAGAGGAAATTAATTTAGAGCAATGTTTGTGGGAAAATGAGGCCTCAATTGCAGTCGCATTGAGGAAACTCCCAAAACCGCAAAAGTATGTTTGAGAGCATTAACTCAAAATACAAAATTATCATGTACATATGAACTAAACACTGTTTAAACCTGGGCAATGTAATATTTGTGATAAATTTCTTGGGAGTTGAGAGTGTAACTCTATACCTTTACTATGACCATTTACCAAGTTGAAGTGTACAGCTAACTAATGAACAAAAAGAATGAGGTTTCTGTTGCAGCTGCATCAAATATTTAGGCATTAGTTTATATCAACTGGTATAAATAGAGACTAAGATTTGAACTGTGATTGATTTGAACCATTCTTGAATTTTCTATATGACTATCAAAAGTATTTTATCTTTTAGGATGCTGAAAGATTTTCATGGTGTCTTTTCTAGGTACTCTGAACTACTCTTGCTCTATAGCTCCTACCCCTGCTCCAGAAAAAGCAAGAAAAGCCAATGAGTCAATATTTAATGGTAATTGAAAGATATAAGTCATATAATTAGCACTCATGTTTTAGTTTCATATTATTTTTCTGATATTGTAGTATATTGTTCATTTGTTGATGTAGCTTGCCATTGGGTTGATTGTGGAGGTGGCTCATGCAACAAGACATCATTGTTCTCTTATAGTTGTGGATGTGATGCTGGTTATTACAATCTTCTCAATGTCACTGCGTTCCCTTGCTATAAAGAATGTAAGGGTACAAGCCTCAGTTATAATGAAAACCATTCATTTTAGGGGAATCATGTGTTTTCTAGGATTAATTTTTAAGGAAGATAATTATGATCTATATGAACTTTATATATCTTACAAATTAGACAATGTTTTTGGTTGAAGGTCGATTGCCTAACACAATCTTCACTTTTATCCGGGTTTAGAACCAGCTAGGATTAGAAATGATTGCGTTATGCAGAAAGTTGAGGCATCTCCTATTATAGAAAAAGATGGTAGAGTTGAGCCTTAGGTAGTTTGGACATGTGTAGAAGAGACCAGCAGAAGTCTCCTGGAAGGAGAGTAGATAAAATGAAAGCTAATCTAATTTCTAAAGGAAGAGGGAGACCTAGAAAAACAATCAGGAAAGAAAGACTTAGATCTATGTTTTATCAATAAAACTAATTTATGATAGAGCATTATGATGTCATTAGATCCATGTAATCAATCTCACCTAGTAGAATAAAGACTTCTATTGTTGTATATGCAACTTTCTGCCTCAAATAATAGTTGAGATTTGAATTTTTGTATTCTAGGTAATATTGGCTTGGGTTGCTCTGACCTTGGAATACCAATGACAAATACATCTACTGCTGAACCACCAGCATTGAATGACAACAGTAAAAATGAGGGTAAGATCACAACTTAACTATATGCTAAGTCTACATTTGCTTTTTTCTATTATTGTTCATCCCAAAAGGTCAACAAAATTAGTTGCATGGATTGGTCTTATTAGGACCACCTTGATTACATATTTTTCTTCATAAAAATCTCAAGAGAACATGAACTCTAATTCCATAAATAAACTTATGGGTGCATCACTACTAATCTTTTGAAAGCTACATAAATAGGGTCCAATTGTTATCAAAAGCGCATTCTTTTTCTAACTTCTGTGAACCTATTTATTATACATTTTTCTAGGAACTTTATAAGTGGGTGTAATATCTTAATCAAAACCTTGGGTTAATTCCCTTTTTTCTATTATTTTTTTTGTTTATCAGCTAGCTCAATTCTAGAAGGAAGATCACTTTGGATGGCCATGCTGATTATGTTCCTGGTGATGATCCAGTTGCAATAGAAGACATGTTGTATGGTTTTACAAGTATCTTACTTTATGACATTGTTTTGGAGGGTAGTGGTGATCATATGAAAGGGATCAGAATTTAATCACATGCTAATATTAGTTATCATAGAGATTACAGTAGAAATGTAGAGCCTCTATGTCACTTTTGTCTTCGTTTTTTCAATTTTTGTATACAAGTTATTCCAGAACACAAATGGATGATTGAAGATTTTGTAAAAGTTTATAATTTTCCCAAAGTGTTATGGATTTATTTGTTTGGCAAAGGTTTTATTTACTTGCAAATGATTCAATTAGGGATTTCATCTTAAAACCAAGTAGGATTTAATCTTAAAACCAATTATGGATTTTGTTAGAATAATTGAGCTTAATTCCATTCAAAAACTTAGGATGCCCAAACCTTATTAATGGTGTGATTGGATGTAGTTTTCTCTTAAACACACACTCACACTTAAGAATGAACTTAAGATTGTGGGATTAAACATTGTAGTTAGCCCTAATACAATATTAGATTTCTACATATAGCCTTGATATGCATACAACACTCCTCATGTTTTAAATTGTTCTTTCCAGACTTATCCTTAATGAAGTTATTAAAGAAAAAATCAATTATTTATTTTAGCTTTTTTGATTTAATATATATATACACTAAAAGTGAAAATATTTTTTACATTGTTAATATATCTTCTACTATTTATATATTAACTATTGTGGTCTCTTTAACAAAAGTAATAGTAGGTGACAATTGGATGGATTTTGATGAATTTGGATTTGGATCTCAATGAACGAATGGAAAGTCATTCATTAATCCATATAAATTCATTCCTCGTATTTTTAAATTATCTAATTCATTCATATTCAATGGATTCCAATCCATCCATGTATTCATTTTAATGGAGTGTATGAATGGATATCCAATTCATTTTTTTAATTTGAACTAAACATTTTTAGTAAAACATTTTTAAAAATCAATAAAAATGTTTTTTTAACAAATATATTTAAAAAAATACTTTTCCTAAAGCATTTTTAAAAAGGTGAATTTATGAAGTTTTTCTCTACACGAGAAATATGAGATTCTAATGAGAGAAAGTAATCAAAAGATAAATCAATTAATTTAACATCAAAATTAGAATAAAGCATTGGGAATAATCAAAGTTGAGGAAAATGAAACATTCAATGAACATAAGAAGGAAGGAAGATATTGAAAAAAGAAACATCTATAAAAGAAGAAAACTTTTTGAAATAATGTTTTGTTAAAAAAAAATATTATGAATCCATTTCTTAGAAAGAGAGTAGTTTATAAATATGTGATATCAATATATGATAATCAAGTAAAAATATTATTGATTTTATTCCAAACAATATAGATCACAGGATTGAGGAATAAAAGGCTTACTATTTGTTGAAGATAAACTTTAGTTAGCAAAAAAAAATTATTAAACTAATATATAAAAAACTTCTATCAGTTTTTTGAAAAAAAAGATTGAGTAGCCCTTCTTATTTTTATAAATAAAAAGATATTGTAAAATATTCACTCACTACCCAGACATGCAAAATACAAAAATAAACTCACCAAACAATAAATTTATATTTATTATATTTTTTATGAGAGAAAATACTTTTATTAAAATGAATTGAAGTATAAGCAATATTGCTACTACATTGAAACTTTTTTACATAAAGTTATTGCATTAGAATTGATATGACACTATTACCAATAAATATAGTTCAGATATAAAATCCTTTTTATAGTAGTATAGGTTATTGTAATATAGGAAATGATGGAATATCTGATTATTAAAGTTGATGATAAATAATATTAATATAATATTGTGAACAATTCGATTAATTAAGAAGTAATTGCTATTTTGCTAGTAATAAGGCTTGAATATTTTTTTTTGCATGTTGTTTTTTGGGGAAAATATATTTTTGTTTTTATTTTTTTGGATGAATTAGGTATCCATCTAAATGGATATACCTATGAATATCTATTTGATATAAAATACTAACCATTTGATTATATCCACTTAAATCTATTAGTTCTAACATATGGATTTAGATGAATTTAATTTGGATGAATTTAATTTGGATGAATTTTGGATTATATAATTTTGTCACCTTTAAGTAATACCAATAAACTATGAATGATATACTAATTGTATAAACACTTTATTCTAACAATGCATAAATATTAAACTTTTTTTAATAAATTGTAAAAATTTGTATTCTCTACTTAATTTGTTTATCCTCAAATTAATTATACATAAAATTATTTAAAATAGTTTCTCCACCTATGATTCAAATGTATGATAAAAGACACTTATTTTGTCTTCTTAATTGCCCTCAATTTGTTTGTTTAATGATTTTTATAATGCGTTAAATTACATTATTTTTTTGGTAGATAAAAAATAGGGTAAATATTTACATTTTTTTTTTGGTAGATAAAAAATATTTACATTATTAATGCACACTCACTAAACTCATAATTATTTATTAATGTAAAATCTTATTATATGTTACACAATCTTTATCTTTATATATAGGATAACTAACCTTCATAATTTTGTGTGAATGTATACATCCTTCCATTTTCTTTTAGGCTAAAATATCTCTCTATCTAAAACTCAACTTTTTCTTTCACTTTTTGCCACAAATTCCCATTCTAAATTTCACAACCTATGAACTGTTTTTTTTTTTAAATACCTACTTTGCTACTTCAAAAGAGTAGTCTCTTCTCTAGTGGATCACCCATTTTCTCCTAAATCCATTTTGGTCCTTTATATTGTTCTTGGATCAACTTGGTCTTGACCCATGAACTTTTCGTAAACCCATAAACAGTTTTGTGAATCATTTTAGTTTTATCTTGTAGTTTATTAAAAATATCAATAAGTTACTAGAGCCGGTAGACAAAAACTAAAGAGAACTTGAACCTTTTATAAACGAGCCTCTAGAAAGCTAGTTTTCAAAAAGCAATGTAATTAATGTTTAGAAAATGAATAAAGTTTTTATTAATTCATCTATCAATTTTATACTTCAAAATATTTAAAATTACATTAGTTATGTTTAATTAAAAAGACATGTTATTATTTTTTGTCTTGGTAATTCAAAAGCTAGTTTCATGGGCCAATTTTAGTTTAACAATCTACCTATAGAACTGGAAGTTTTCACCTATCTTTACAATTATAAACTTTCATCTAGTTTCACAACTATAAAGTCACGAATATGCACCTCATTTTGATAATATTGTTTATGCCTTGAGTTGTTGCAACTAGGAACTGTTCAGCGAGCAATATTTGAGTACTAAATTCACAGATGTTCACATAATATTTGAGTAATAAATTCAGAAGGTGGGAAAATTATTCAGTGTGATTTATCTTTCATGAATCACAAAGCTACACATATCTGAGGTGGCTACTAAGAAGCCATACTCTATTTCAGATAAGTTTTCCTTCACACGAGGTTTCTTACGGCCTAAAAGAGATGACCAATTGACCAATTATATAGTGTATTATTACATTGTTAGTATAAAAATTTATACATAATCAATATATTATCTATTATTTATTTGTACTATTTATACTTAACAATAAATAATAATTAAATATAAACAGAGAATAATACAATAATAATATTAAAAACTTGAATACATACAATTTTCTGTCTGTATTTGTAACTTTAAATTTGATATATACATCAAATATTGAAATAAATGGATGAATTTAATCTCAGTAAGAAGTTATTTTGAATTAGAATTTTTAATAATGTATCTTCTCATATCAGGGGATAACTTATCTCCTATAGTCAGTAAAAATGTGACATGTGTGTTATTTTGTTTATTTTTAAAAATATTTTTATAGAAAATGATGAAACGTGACACAGGTCATGATTTCATTGGCAGGAGGAGATAACTTATCTCCTTATATCAAGAGATACTCCATTTCCAACTTACAAATATTCTCAAGAATCATGTACTATTTTTTGTTTTCTCTAGGCACCTTTCTTTTAAGGAAAATATATATTTTTCCTAATTAATTTTCTTATAAATTCTCATACATGACATATATCATAAAATAGCATTTTATTTATTAATAATTGGTTTATAATTGAAATAGTTTTTTTTTGTAAGCAAGAATATTTATATAATGATTTAATAGAATAATTACTTCTTAATGGATGTAACTGATATATCAATCTATAGCGTTAGTGTACTAGTTATTAATTTCAATCCAATTACATGGCATTCTAGTCCACTCACAATTGAAGAAAAGACACATTTTCTTATCTTCACAATGTGCAGCTTTATGCTATTAAAGTTCCAACAAGGTTCTGTTCTGTTTTCAGAAAGCAAGTTCCAACGAGGCTGTCACCAAATCAAATATCTGAATATTAAATACTACCATATCATTATTCATCTTAAATGTATTTAATGTTATTCCGACTTTATTCATAGGTAATAATATTGAACCAGATTTTCTTTTAATGTATATACTCAATTTTTCATTTCCCTATTTTAAAAATCATTTATATTATATCATTTTTCTCCAATTTACATTATGATATGTTGTTGGGAATCTTTTCATTGAAAAACTAATTTTATTAATAATAAAAAATGTAGACGAAAAGAAAAACATAGGTAAAATAATTAGGAATGATTTACCGATCAATATTTTATCAAACAAAATATAATTTATGATAGAGTATTATAATATTATTTAATTCATATAGTTAATTTCAACTAATAAAATTAAGATTTGATTTTATTATAATAAAATATAGAGAAATTTGTACTCAAAAAATAGAGAAATTAAAAATAATCTACAGTCTTTTCATTCTCCTAATTAAAATAGTGGTCATGTTATTGGAAAAAAAATCATTTATTTAATTAAACTATTTTTTTAGAATTTTTCTCTTCATACTACCTGTTAATACGTAATAGTTGTATACAAATTTTCTTAGACAAATCTTCATTCATATATCATTGTTGAGAAAATCTTCAGTTATTATCAAAATATTTCTTTCAGTTTTAAACGCAAAATAATTAAAATTATTCATTGCATGTCTGTTAATTAAATAAAATGTTTCTTAACTACTTAAAATATAATATAGTAAATTTTAGAAAATAAATGTATTCATTTACATAGGAAAATTCAATATTTTTTTCAAACCCAATTTCATCATCAAGTTTGAATTTTGTGGTATGATAAAATTATAGAATATTATTGACAATTAGAGTATATTCATTATTTAACAACAAGCGCTTAACAATTAACGTAAAATTATTCTAGTTTAACCAAAGATTTTAAGTTGTAGTGCTAGTATTTAGGAATACAGTTGCATTTGATAAAGAGTGTTTTATCCCTAATAGATGCTTTACCTGACGCAAGCTGGACTGTTTTCCCCGGTTGGTGGATGCTTGTGTTATAAAACAAATTATTTATTATTTACTTGGTTGCAGATTATTCGTGTTCCTCCTTATTAATACCAAAACCAACTTTTCATCTTAAAATAGTCATTTACTCTCCACTTTTCATTTTTCTATTCATTTCCTACCTCCTTCGATTGTAATGCTTATCTACTGTTAGTTTAAATCTTCATATATAATTACTATATTATCAACTATTCATTTCAATTATTTTTTTTAAAATTAATTATAATAAAAATATGAATGATAAATAATGCAACAACGTATACATTTTTTCCTCTTCCACCTTGTTAATAACAAAACCAACTTTTAATCTTTTACACAAATCATACATACATGACTTATCATTTTCCAATTCAGTTTTATATCATATTTTTCTTCAATTTATAATGAATATAATATCCATACACTATTAATATAAAAATTATATACAACTAATGCATCATTTATCATTAATTTATTTACATTAAAAATATATAAAACTTTGAGTATTATGTAATTTGACCAATATAACAATCCTATGATTTGGGGATGCACCATTCTCATCCCTACCCTATCCCGAAATTGGCCTATGTGAAAATTCTAGTCCTGGAGGCCATTCAGAAAAAGGAAAAATAAAGTAGAAAATTAAGGTCAGGAGTTATGATTTTATCACAACAATAACCAACCACCTTCTTGATAAGGTTGGGGTTGTAGTTCCAGGAATTACAAAGGGATTCTTATGGAAGAAAGATTCCGAGATTATGTATTGAATTTGAGAGAAAGAGATTACAAGAAAGTATAGAATTCTGGAAAAAATGTAGTGAGTATAAAAAACAATTATAGTTGTTATTTATAGCTAACTATTATAACTGCCAACTAACAAAGTTTCTAAAAAAGGAAACATTACAAATAGCATCTAACTACCCTATGATAAAATACTCCTTATCAATATCCCCCTTAAGCGAATCCTTGTCCCCAAGGATTGAAAAATGGAAATCTCTTCTTCAAATCAAAATAAAATTCCCAAGTAGCATCTTCCTTCAATTAGTGCTTCCATTTCACCAACACCTTAGTGACTGTTTGCCCCCTTCTTTTCACTATCATCTTGTCTAAGATAGACTCTGGTTCTCTATCAGCATTACTGTTCTCAAATGAAGTAGGAAGATGGATCGAGGTCACCATTGTGCCCACATGTTTTTTGAGCTGAGCCACATGGAACACGAGATGGATTTTGGAGTTGGCAAGAAGATTCAAAGCATATGCCACCATGGCAACCTTGCTAACAATGGCATAAGGTCCAAAAAACTTTGTTGCAAGCTTAGCATTGCTTCTATTAGCAATAGAAATCTACCTGTAAGGGTGTAACTTAACATAAACCAAATCTCCTACAAAAAATTGTCTATCAGATCCATGTTTATCTCCAATTTGCTTCATCATCTCTTGTGCCATTTTCAAATGAAACTTTAAGAGCCTCAACATCTCATCTCTTCTACTAAAGCTTTTATCCACTAGTTCAACCTTGGATTCACCAGGAAATAAGGCAAATAAGCAAGTGGTGGCTGGCCATAAAGTATCTCATAAGGTGTTGCTTTAATGGCTGTATGGAAAATGGTGTTATACCACCATTCAACTAAGGACAACCATTTAAACCATTATTGTGGAGTATCAGAACACATACACCTAAATATGTCTCCAGACACATATTAACCACCTTAGATTGGCCATTAGTTTGAGGATGATAGGCATAAGAAAGTTGGAGATGAACCCCCTACAAAGCAAACAAGTCCTGCCAAATTTTGTTGATGGATATGGGATCTCTATCACTATTGATGGAATTAGGATAACAATGTAGTTTAAAGACATTATCTAGAAATGCTTGGGCCACACTTTTAGCAGTGTAGGGATGAGATAAGGCTATGAAGTGAGCAGCCTTACTAAGCATGTCCACAACTATAAAAATAATATGCTTCCCATAAGATATAGACAATCTCTCAATAAAATCCATAGTGATATGCTGCCATACATGGTCTAGAATAGGCAATGGTTGAAGCAAACCTGGTGAGGCAGTAGTTTCATATTTATACCTCTGGCAAGTTGGACATTTGAGAATGAAGTTCTTCACATCCTTGTTCAACCATTTTCAATAAACCACATACTTTACTCTCTAAAATGTTGCATTTCTACCATAATAGCCTCATGTTGCAGTATTATGCAACCACTACAAGATATCATCTATAAGTTGTTGGTCCTTGCCAATGACCAACTTACCTTTCCTTCTAAGCTCACCATAGGCCCAACTGTAATGTCTATGGGCAGCTAGATCATTTTGAAGTTGGGTCATCAATCTGGTTAATCCTTCATCGACATTCCAGGATTGCTTGATCCTCTCTACTAGTGCAGAATCAACTTGATGAACCATCAAAGCATTGCAAGTCTCCATTCTAGAAAGAACAACATATGCTATATTTTCCTTCCTTTGCTTGTACTCAATTACAAAATCAAACTCCATCAACTTAACCAATCATTTTTGTTGAAAAGTAGTAGCCATCCTTTGATCAAACATGTATTTCAGACTGTTATGATTAGTCTTAATAACAAAGTGTGTATTTAGCAAGTAATGCCTCCACTTTTGGACATCAAACACTATTTCCATTAGCTCTTTCTCATAAGTAGATAATGATTGTTGTTGAATACTTAAGGCTCGATTAACATATGTTATTAGATGATGGTCTTGCATCAACACAGCCCCCAAACCAGTCCCTAAAGCATCCACCTCAACTACAAATGGCCTAGAAAAATCAAGCATAGCAAGAATTGGTGTTTTGACCAATAAATTTTTAAGCTGCACAAAAGCATTCTTTGCTTTAGGTGTCCAATAGAAATTATCTTTCTTGAACATCTCAGTTAGTGGCTCTGCTACTCTACCATAACCTTTCACAAACCTTCTGTAGTAGCCTACAAGACCCAAAAAACCTCTGAACTATTTCAAAGTATTAGGTAATGGCCAATCCTTTACAGTAGTAACCTTAGCAGGGTCAGTTGAGAGATCCTCTTTAGAAAGAAAGTGGCCCAAATACTCTACTCTCTCAATTCCAAAGTAACACTTGGACATTTTTGCAAACAAGTAGTTCTCTTCCATTATCAACAAAACTCTTCTAAGGTGTTCTAGATGCTCATCCAATGTCTTACTATAGATTAGAATATCATCAGAAAAGACAAGTAAGAATTTTATGAGGAACTTACTGAAAACTGCATTCATAAGTCCTTGAAATGTGGCTGGTGCATTTGTCAATCAAAATGACATCACCAAGTATTCATAGTTCCCACCATGATTCATGAAAGTTGTCTTGTGTATATCAGATGGATCAATTCTTACTTGATGGTAACCAAATATGAAATCCAGTTTAGAGAAAACTGTTGACCCATGTAATTCATCCATGAGATCTTCTACTAAAGGTATAGGGAATCTGTCCTTCACGGTTCCTTTATTTAATTCCCTACAATCAACACATAACCTCCAAGGATCATCCTTTTTGCCCACCAACACCACTAGACTAGTATAAGAACTGCCACTATTCTGAATTATACCATATTTTAACATGTCTTGTACCAAATTGTCAATGATATCTTTTTGGTGTTGAGCATACCTGTATGGCCTTTTATTCACTGGATTACTTCCCTAGAGTAGTGGTATTTGATGATTGTGTCACTCTAATAGAGGGTAATTGAGTAGGTTCTTCAAAGACTTCAGCAAATCTATCTAGGACCTGAGCAATTTCAATTAGAAGTGGAGGCTGTTCTGCATGAGTGATGAGAGACTACAACAACCCTCCTTATATAGTGCAGACATGCAACATAGATAAGTGAACTCCTTCAGACCAAATTCTCTCCAATTGCTGGTTCTTAATGGTTTTGATTCCACTGGTAGAAGACCCTATAAGAACATGCCTCTTCCCTTGAACCTTGAAGTCCATAGTTAACCTGTCAAAATTCCATGTAATGTCTCCTAGAGTTACTAACCACTCTATTCCCAACACCACATCACAACATCCTAAGGGAATGAACATCAATCTTATGTAAAAGTGGTATGGTGAATGGTCCAAGAAAAATTTCTCACAGTTGCTGAAATCTACAACTTGCTGCCATCAGCCATAATGACCATTTATGGATCTAATTCTTCAATTTTGCAGCCAATTGTCTTTGCTCTTTGAATGTCCAAGAAATTATGGGTGCTTCCACTATCTATAGGAATATCCAATGGTTTTTTGTGAAAGTGGCCTGTAATCCTCATGGTTTTGAAATTAGTCATTCCTGTTAGAGCATTGACAAATATTTGTGGTTCACCATAATCTTTGTTCTCTGTCTTTGGTTCGCCATACAGGTCTTCATATTCACACTGGTCCTCTATCTCCATTATAACACCGTGTTTTTCCGAGCACGTTTAATTAAGTAATTAGTTGTTAATGAATTAATTATAGAAATTAATCAGTAATGTTTTAGGCTAAACCTCAGTTGATTTTTAGTCTTGTATTATAATATTCTTAATTTTCCTATTTTTTTCAAGATTTTTGGAGAATAAAAGTTTCTGAGACGATTTCGAGTCGTTTTATCGAGTTTTTGCCCAGATTTGAGTTCTGTAACTCGGAATCGAATTCCGATTTTTCCGTTGGCTTCGAAATATTATTTCGAGTCAAAATAGATACCAAGTTTGTCCGTAACTCATCTCTATATATTTTACTCATCGAAATTCAAGTTTCGACGTTTTGGGCAAAAAACCTAAACCGACAGATTGTATATTTCTGGACGAAGTCACCCGGTAATACTTGGGCATGACTTCAATTGTGAAATCACGTCGCATAAATCAAGTAGTTTTAATCACATTATGGGTCAATGGCTTGTCAAACAAGCAAAGTCAAAGCTTCCATAATCCCCTAAATCACTCACCAAATCTCCTTACTTCATCACCATTAGACATATCACCTAAGCTAGCCTAAAGTTAGATTGCCTCTCATTAATTTTCAGATTTGAGAGAAGGTGAGGCTCTCCTATAAATACCTCACCCCATCCTCTCATTTTTAAACTAATTCTCCTAAAGAAAGTTAATGTATTCTTTCTCTTTTTCTCTTCTCCATTTTTCTCCACATACACCATGAGAAAATCATGATATCTTAGTATGTTATTCATGAAGTTGAGTTTATGTTTGTTTTCTTTAAATATTTTGTAAGGCATGACTAAAGAGGATGATAATGAAATCATATGAACCTTTGTGTAGTTTTTGACTTATGTAAAACTTAAAATTTCTTACTTGTTCTTAGATGAAAAAACTATATCTTTGGACAATATTAGATGAGTTTATTTGCTTTATAAATATTGGAAATTATTGTTAGTATTTGAATGTGTTTAAAGGTGATGGTTTGAACATCAAATGAACATTTATTGTGTTTAAGAAAAGTTTATGTCTATTCTTGAAAGTTCAAAATGTTTATGAGTTTTTGTTGAAATTTTTTTATTTTTTAAAAGGTATTATGTGTAAAAGGTTGTTTAGCATATGTTATTCTTTGATTTCCAAGTTAAAGTAATTATTTGAAATAAAAGATGATTTATTAAAGTCTTGACTTCATAAACTTAAAGTGTTATGAAGTTTTGGGTAGTAAAGTAGTAAAAGTGTTAACTTATGATTTATAGTCCATGACTATGAAATCAACACCTACTAACCCTTGAGATTATCCAAAAAATTGGAGGTGTTGAGATTATCATGAAATTAGTTGTGTTTTCTTTAGTAGCATACTTTAAATGAGGAGATTGACCTAAAAAGCCTTGACTTTATAAACCTAAACTGTTATGAAGTCTTAGATAGAAAAATGATTTAAAATTGTTGATCTTGGTTAAGTTAGCTTACTTTAAAGTGGTAAGATTGACTTAAAAAGTCTTGATTTAAAAGTATTGATTTTGTTTAAGTTGGCTTACTTTAAAATGGTAAGTCTAGCTTAATAATCTTACTTAAAAATGTTAATCTTAATAAAAATGTTTTACTTGCAAAAGATAAGTTTTATGAATAGTTATCATTAACGGAAAAATATAATGAAGTGAAAATACATGTCTAGAAAAGTTCCGTCTAAGGAAAGACTTGGTATTTAAGTGTGTCTTTACGACCCACATCTCTTTCATGGGAACTAACCTAGTGGATATCCATAGATTATGACATAATTCCATTATAAGTTTTGTCAAAACTTTACTTTAGAAAATGTCGTTATGTTGTAAGACTTTCAATGATAAATGATGATTCAAGAAATACATAACCTTGAATCGGATGGATGATAGCGATTAAGTTCATTTTAGATGGGAAGTTTTATTTTCGCGTAAAATGTTATTTCGTAAGAATAATAATTATTAAAGTGACTTAATTAGAATTATTTTTATTTTGGCGTGATGAAGAGTTCGAGAGACCCGACGAATTAAGCTCACCTGGAATTGAGGAAACAATCTGCACGACACACTCAGGTGAAGGAGAAAACATTGTGACACAGTGGTGTCCGATTATGCTTCAGGACCTCCAAACTCCCTCACAAGTTTGGAGTTGTCTTGGGTATTAAAAAAGCTTGTACTTAATCAATTATCTGTTTTGTTTGGATTAAGTACATCAATATTTCTTATGCCGAATTATGTTAGGTTATATTTATGTATGAATATGCCATGATTATTCATGTTTAATATTGCTCGAATAACTGTTCTAAGAATTATATGTATGAGATAATTGTTTCAAGGGTTAAAAACATGTGTTATAAATGAGAAAGCTTTTCATTGAGAAAATAAATTTAACTAAGTTTCAGGCTTTTCTCGCTTGAGCGAGAAGTGTCCAGAGAAAATGAGTTTTCTTGCTTGGGCGAGACAGCTCTTGCCTGAGTTGAAATATGCATAAAGAAAACTGGTTGTTTTCTTGCTTAAGCGAGACAGCTCTCGCTTGAGCCACAGGTGCCTTATAAAAATGGTCATTCTCTCGCTTGAGCGAGAAGGCTCCATACAGACAAGACTTCTGAAGTCGTCTGAACGATAACTCTCACATGTACGAGAGTCTAATTGAATTTTTGCCATCAAGAATTCATTCACTTCTAATCATATTCAATAAAACCTAAAACACCTTTATTGGAGATAATATTCTTTCAATACATAAAGGTTGTAAAGATGAATAATTATATGAAATTCTTGGAAATGATACAAAGAAGAGTTTCCATATCTAAATTGATCTACGTAAAGAATTGCATGGTTAAGGACGAGGCCCGCAAGTGTTATATTATGCCCACATAGCGAGATCGTCTGACCGTAAGAGGCTTGGCTTGAGAGCCGTCCAGGATGATTGAGCGATGGTTCGTAGTGGTGTTGAGAAGTATTATATGCCCATGCAGCAAGATCATCTAACCGTAAGAGGCTTGACTTGAGAGCCGTCCAATGTGATTCAGCGATGGTTCGTAGTGGTGCTAAAGTTTATTCTATGTGGTTTAAATGTTAAGATCAGGTCCCACTAGAAGCATTCTCGATGTGAGATGTCTTAGGATGGTCAGATCGTTATAAAATATGGATTAAAAGATTTAATTTGCTAACTTTGGTTAGTGTGCATATTCATTGTGAATAATGAAGTAGTGGAGAGGAAATTTACGGGAGACGAACAAGCCCCGAGATGTTGAGATGGATGGCGATGGCGGTGATTTGTCAGTAAAGTCTTGAGGGAGATACTAGGTGAGACGAGTCCCGTATATTCCTGGATGAGGTATTCTGTTGAATCGGATAGTGCTCACAGCGGAAACTAGACGATCTCTGACAACCCCTCTTTGCAATAAGGATTGATGAGATGGATGCCCAGAAAGCGTTTGATACGACACCGTCCTGAAATGGACAGTTTCATTAGAATAGATCGATCATATATATATCGTTGCGAGGAATAAGATTTGGTGCGATCAAATCGGCTTGTTATGGGACCTGTATTCTCGGTTAATTCCGAATAGTTATTGGGAGGATAATGGTGTAAGGATGGTGGACATATGCATAGCATGCATACATGGTATTTGTCAATATTGACTCTAAAATCACAAGTTTTATACTTCATTCATCATTAATACATGTATGTATGATTATATGATATATGTGTACTTGTTCTTTGTCTTGGAGTGATATTCTATGTAATTTCATGATGTTAATGATAAGTTTTTCATTAGATGTTTTACTCCCTCCTTTTTTTCTGGTGTACTCGTATACATCCATGTTTAGATGGACAGATCAGCGATGATCAGGGGCTACCGCTTTACCATGTCCCTGGAGGGGGCATGGAGCATTGAAGGAAACATATACACCTACACTAGTCCCTGCGACCTGAAATTGGATCTCATATGTGATGGCTTTGTGTTGCAGCTCCTGGTACATTACGCATTTCGGGAAGCATCGTTCACCCTACCAGAGCGAAGGTCCATACTTGCTGGTCCATCCATACTAGCTGAGGCACGAGGTAGATCGGAGGTTCTCAGGACCTGGCCCTAACCGGGACTCTCATCTTCTGACTCAACACCAAGAGGGATGGAAGGGGCAGGTATGGCTACTTCATCGGGGCCTAGGGGGTACACCCGGACCCTTCGATGGATTGGGCAGAAGATGAGGTGGTGGAGGACGAGGACGATGACTGTGTAGAGTTAATTTGCATAAAGGATTCGGTGGAGGTTATAGAGATCTCTTCAGACTCAGAAATCGAGGAAGACCCGAGTGAGGTTTCCAGTGCACCACCGGTCTAGGAGCTCCTTTCTTTCTTTTGATAGGGAATCTATGTAGGGTACTTTTGTAATGCCAATGTCCCCGACATTATTTTATTTTTATTTGTATTTTTAGTCTTTGTTAGGGGCGAAGAATAGACTCCACCTTGTATTTTGTAAACCATGATGTACGTATTACACATTCAAGAATTGATTAATGAGAAGTATTCATAAAAGAATTGTGTTTCGTTCAATTACATTTTAAGTATTAAGAAATTATTTCTGCAAAGGTTTGAAAATGTGACGTCTTGAAAGAGAATAGATAAAATGGAAAAAAATGATTTGTAAGTTATATGTTACATAAAAGAAAAAAAATATTTTTACTCATTTGTCCAAGAGATTAAATATAGTAATTATGAAATGATTTCCGGGGCGTTACATCCATAACATGTAACTGAAGCTTCTCATGAGACAAGATATGTTGTGGAGTATAAGGGGCATCACAAAAATAACGTAGCCCATTGGACCTCTTTCATTCATATAGGATGGATTCAAGCTTCTACTCTATTGTCGCTTAGCCTTAACTGTTTTCAACTATGGTTCACTTATAAGAACATGCTTAGTAGAAATGATAGGTTTTGAGAGAGGAACAAGCTTACTTGATTTGGTAGGAAAATTTGTGAACGAATTGTGATTATTAACATATTCATACAGTTTGGCCAAAGCAAAAGCTTTTTTCATAGATTGTGATGGGAAGATTTTAACCATCATTTGGACATCTCGTTTCAAACCTCCTAAGAAACAACTACGAGTATATTCTTCTCATAGCTCCAATCTTGTGATAATAACATCAATTTCTTCATGGTAATGAACAACATAACCTTTTTTCCGCAAGTTCATAGGCTCCACCATGGGATCATCACAAACCTCCCCAAATCTTTCCACCAACATTTGGACATAATCCCCCCAACTTGGCCAAGAACTCCATAAGGACTTAACAAAGGCATGGTGCCACTATAGAGCTCTGCCTTCAAAATGAACCACTACCAATTTGACCTTGAATTCATCAGGTGTGCCATCAATTAAGTAGTATGTCTCACACTAGTAACTCCATTACTTCACATTATCACCATTAAAACGGAGAAAATCTATTCTTGATAAACGCGTACCACAAGAATAGTTTGAATTGTTCCTTCTTTCACCTGGATTGGTAGCCCTCAAACTTGTAGAATCCTCTTGTTCTTCCGTGTTGTTCTTAAGCGACTCCTCCATTATCAAGTTTAAAGAATCACTCAAAGATTTCTGGATTGAACCCGCCAACTCCATCATCTTAGATTCAATCTTTGCCGACATTCGACTTTCTAAACGATCTTTGACTTCACGTAAAGATGCTTGACTTCGAGTGGATTCTGCAATGGAAATGAGCTTTTGCCAAGGAAAAACCTAATCTGATACCAATTGTTAAGGTTGGAATTGTAGTTCTAGAAATTACAAAGAATTCGAAGAATGAAATTGAGTAAGAAGCAAAGATTCCCATGGAAGAATGGATTCCGATATTATGTATTGAATTTGAGAAAAAGATATTACAAGAAGGTTTAGAATTATGGAAAAAAAATGAAGTGAGTATCAAAAACGGTTATAGTTGCTATTTATAACTAATTATCATAACTGCCAACTAACAAAGTTTCTAAAAAAAGGGAACATTACAAATATTATCTAACTATCCTCTAACAAATTACTCCTTATCAATATCCCCCTTAAGTGAATCCTTGTCCTCATTCCTCAAGGATTGAAATCTCTTCTTCAAATCAAAATAAAATTCCCAAAGTGGTTAAGGTTGGAAATGAAGTTCTAGGAATTACAAAGAATTAGAAGAATTAAATTGAGTAAGAAGCAGGGATTAATATGGAAAAAAGGATTGCTAGATTATGTATTGACTTTGAGATAAAGAGATTACAAGAAAGTATAGAATTTTGAAAAAAATGTAGTGAGTATCAAAAATAGTTAGAATTGCTATTTATTGCTAACTATCATAACTACCAACTTACAAAGTTTCTAAAAAAAAAAGAAACATTACAAATATCATCTAACTACCCTCTAACAAAATACTCCTTATCAATTCCCTAGTTGTTTTATACAAAAACTTTTAGTACTATCCCTATTAAAAAGAAACTATGATCCTAACCAGATATTGATTTAGTAATATAAGACATCACTAGATTCTTAGACAAACCAAAAGGTTGACAATTTGATTCATATATGCGATATTTATTAGGAAAAATATTCATGCACCATGAAGGGGATTAATTCCTTACACACAAAGTAAGAGGATACTCTTGGTTATACAAAAATAAAAAACCAAAGGCATTCCTAGATGTTATTCACACTAACTAGAACACACTTTATGTAACAAAATGAATAGAGGAAACTAGGACACGTTTTCGTCAAATTTTAGTAATATAGCTGATTTCAGTAATTATGCAAATAACACTAAGCTTTGAGATAACATTGTAGTATTTATGCTAGCAAACTACAATCTTTATTGACCATAAACTGAAAATTAGTACACAACGCTAACTAGCTCTATGTAGATACATATCTACAACAGAAAACGTCTTGAATAGGTAAGGACAGGAAAGGAGAAAAAAATGAACAGCCTAAAACAACAGTCATTCCAATGACTTGAGAAGCCTGAATAACGCAGCTGCCTCTCTAATCCGCGAAAACTCAATGCAAAACGCTTGAACTTCAATGAACAGATCTTTCACTGCAAGGAAGGATCATCATTTACCAGAGTCAGTGATATGATACCAAATTCATTTTCCTCTTGTGTCCATAAAAATAATAACATTAAAAATCATGTAGAAAGAAGGCGAAAATACAAAATAAGCCCACAGTAGCCAGGGTAGAGTAGTATTTGTGATAAACCTCAAATCGTCATGCAACTCTCAGAAACCAGGCTAAATCAACATTCAAAAGTTTCATACTCGTCTATATATAATGACATAAGCCCCATAGATGCAAGGAACAGATAATGGTAGTTCAGGTTTATCTCCCTAACCCCTATGTTGGCACCAATTCCATACCAGCTTACTTGTTCAAGAGCTTATTATGGGACTTAACCCGGGCTGATACTGACCTAGTAGGCAATGACCAAGCTGAGACTGTGGCAACATGATATTTAAATCAAATGTGCAAATTTGGACATTGTATGTAGCTAAGAAATAAATTCCAGAAGTAGGAAACTAAAACTAATGGATGTTTTCCATAACAAATTTCACAAGTAGGAAATTTAAACTAATGGATATGCAGAGTAAGCACATTCAAAACCATGGTAGATAAGAGCTCAAAGCTGACCAAGGTGGAGACCTTTATGCAATAAGAAGCAACGTATGTTATATGGTTATAGATGTTCAACTATGTTCTACTTATCTATAACGTGTCAAATGCAGCATGAAATACTGCATTAATCCTCAGGGATAATAACAATAAGGGTACATACTAATGCAACCACTAATGTCACCAGGTCCAGCAATACATATATACAAATATGAAAGGCTTTTATGATCAATAGTCTATGTATAAACTCACCATTGATGATATTATTTCGAATAAGGCTTTGCAGAAAAACACAAACAAGTCTCACAAGCCTGTTCTGCATGTATTTATCCTGGGAGATAGAGGTAGAAATGTTAGATGCTAACTATGAAAATGGAAATAAAACAGACATCATGCCGACTGCAGAGACTAATGGCTATAAAACAATTTAAATTTGCATTTTTCTATGGCCATATTATTTGTATGGCAGCAGAATAGCAATGCTAAATAAATACGCAGTCACATGCATAAAGCAACCTTAAAGCTTTGCTGGACAAGTACATCCCAAAATGAGGGAATCATATCTCGTTTTGAAATGCAACTAATGCAATCTTTTCATCTGCTTCAACGAAATAGATCCACAAGAAAATTAAATTATTGAAACTGAAAAATATGTTATGTTCAATTGTGTGGCCCTTTTGCTTAGCTTTTTCTGCTTGATATGAGGATGTCATATCTTCTTGTAATGTTGTGTCTTCTCATCTAATAATAATTATTTCTTATAAAAAATAAATGTCATGTTCAAACAGAAAGTGTAAAATGGTGGCACAACTTTAACCAGGTTACTTAACCCTCCACATGTCCAGCTCTTTAAGTTCCACAAGAAAACAGGGCAGAACCAGAGGTCAGTGCAATTTGACCTAAGGTTCTTGCATAAAAGTTAGGATCAACTATTAAGAGGCCACTTAAAAGTCAAATGAACACATAAAAAAGTCTCAAGACGCAATATATAACTTCGTCAGGGGACCATTATAGAAATCACTTAATATGCAATACACACATAAATATAAAATCCAAGTACCAAATTATATCACTCTAGCATTCAGATGTGGGTGGTTTAGATAAGGCACGATTATATTTACATGCACACAAAAACTATGTGCTTGCATCATGCATTCTTGAGGAGAGAGACGTTTTTCTCCAGTTCAAAGAAGGTTGAGTTGATTTCTGTAAATTTTGAGACCTAAAACCCTCTCATATGGTCAATTGTTGTCCTCTTCTGTCTTTCAAAATTATCCCATAATTTTATTTACCTCACAAGGCCACCTCCCATCAGTGAATACAATATTATACACAAACTCAAACCAATATACCTACAGAGTCTACAATATATGGATTGGACAGGATGCAAGTAAGACTTCTGATACAGAAGAATAATCATTCTGTGAAAAATAAAATTGTTTTGACAAAATGAAAAGCTCATAGCACAAAGGTAAGGTGAAGTACCTTGATGTTCACACATGATGATATACAATTAGTGATATACATGTGAATAAATTCTGAAGGAAGTTCAACTGCTGTTGTAAGCCTGTTCACAACTTCCATCGAGTGTAGACTCATGTCCATATTGACAAGTACTGTAAAGTATCTGTATCCATAAATAAGCAAATAGAAATTAAGACAATAATACTGATTGTGTATTTATAAACTAAAGAAATAAATATTATATAGAGATATAAAGCATACTCTGATATTTCAGGAGAATTTATCAACTTAGTTAGAACATCAACTGCAATAAGGGGATTGTTTTCCACTAGTTCCTGATAGAAAAAAGAAATGAGAGCAGAACATTAAGAGTTAACTTGCTCAAAGAATTATAAAAAAGATATCAAAAAGACCACATCACGTACAGGCAACTTTCTCGGTGTCAGTCCACAGTGATATACAAGCTTTGGATCATTGGCCAGCTCCACCAGGACTTGCTGTATAAAGAAATTATGAACATCTTATTCTCCATCAAACATTTGACAAAATAATAACTAGATCTCACTTTGCATGCTGCAATGTTATGCAATTTGTAAGAAGGGATCCGTACAAAGAACCATCTATACTCTTACAGAAAGAATATTCTGTCTGGTTTTTTTAACTTTAACTTAAAAGCCCCGGCTTTTCTTTTTACTATAACTAATAGAGAGGGACTTTTATTACAAATTAATCAGAAAGGTCTGCCACGTAATCCTATTTCCACACGGGCTCCTTCACTTGGCATGTCTGTTATGCCTGATGCCTTTTTAGAATCAGTTTCTCGTCTGTTGCTCAATTGTTTCTTGACTAGCTTTAGTGCTTTTAGTAGAAGTAAAGAGGCTAATTGTTATTGCAATGCACAATCTATGCTACTATTTGCTACATTTGGTTATCATTTAACACTCACTTAAAGTGAACTTAGTTGGCTCAGCAAATGACTTGGGATAAGATTAGGAGTTCAGCTTCTGTTTGGTGTAAAGCACATTTTCAAGGCCTTATCCTTGAAAGAATGAGCAGGGATTGGGCATCTTTGCCCTATCAATCTTGAGTCTGCTTTGCTGTCGTTTTATTTTCCCTTTTCAGCGTAGAAGATTTCATATCATCCAGATTCCTCGTGTTATTATTTACTACATTTTAATTAACTTTTATCAACAATTCAAAAACAATAATATTGTCACCTCTTGCTGTGCAGGTGCAAGGGCTCCCTTCAGAGCTTTTGCAATTAAGTCCCTTGCAGCAGCCCCTCTGCTTGTATCAACGCACATACCATAGTCCCACATCAGTTCATGATTGTCATCGGGGTTTAACCAAACAAGCTGAAAAGACCTTCCGAGCATAAATAGTTTGAACAAATTAAGCTTTAAGATTAAACATTGCATATTCAAATATGCAGTACCTCCCCATCAAGTATTGGGAGCCTTGGTGGAACAGGCCTGATCCAGTGAGGACTTAATCCTTCTAGTGAAAGATTTGACAACAGACCAACTACTGCTTCATCTTTATCACCGGATCCAATTTTAGGTTTTATTCCAGGGTGCAAATCAAACCTATAACTAGGCTGTTAATATTACTGAGAACATATGAACTTTAAATTGCCATTATAGAATAGCTACAGGAAACTATTAAGGGGAGGCAGAAAACCAAAATGACAGTAATTAAAAAGCTTCAACTACATAAGAACATACTCTGGTGAATCTACATCACAATTGGAGGGAACATCAGGATCTGGGACTACATTTTTTACAGAACCATCTTTAAATAAGTAAGGATATGGTTCTAGATGAACTTTATCAGGAAATTGCTGCTGCAACTGATCTAGTGGTGGAAATTCCTTCAATCAGAGAGAATAAATAAGTACATAATTAAACATGATGTAAAGCAAGGACAGGACAATCATGGAGAATTTTAAAAACCAGGGATACATCCAAGAAAATTAAGATATTACGGAAGGGTAGGAATATAATGGATAGATGGTTAACAAATCTGTAAGTAACTTACATGCAATGACTGATCAAATGTTTTCACATAATCTGAAGCAGACTGTTGAAGAAGCTGCAATCCAACAGTGACAAAAAAACACCTCAGAAATTCCAAACTAAAGACAACATCTCATGAGGAGAAAGTAAGGAAGCAAATATGCACCAACAACAAACATTTCATGCCAAGAATAATCAACACAAAGGTATATCATACACAATCAACAAAAGGACATGCCACAAATATCTAGATGCATGTTGAAGGAAATGCCAACAGATCCTAAGAATGAAAAATGTTAGATGCAAATACACAACAAAGAACATGCTATTTATAATTTTTTTGATCTGTAACAAAAGTTGACGATTAACAAGGATAGCTTTAATTGAGCTATTCTTTTAGAGTGGAAAAGAGGCTGCATAGAAGAAAGAAAAGTGCTTCAGAAAACAAAGCTGACAGACATACCAAAACAAACTGAAAGGAAAAATTTAGAACAATAAAGCCAGCAGTCTCTAAAATACGAACTAGTCAAGTAAGCCCCCTAAAGAAAATGTTTTTCCTATATCATTGTGAATAAAATTATAAACTCTAAATAAACACATCCAAGTTACATAAAACAAAGCACATCTCTATAAAACCTTCCTGTCTATATTCCATACTTGACTATGGGTGGTTGATGCAGAGTAGCAATAACAGTATTTCATTTCAAATCTTGCAAATTTGTAATAAGAACATCTATAAATCTCCTCTACCCAGAGTCCATATTCAAAGAAAATGAAGTGAATAATAGATAGCCAGAATTGATTTGTAACTGGATTAATAGGAAATATGCTTAACAGAAAATGACTTCAGATCTAAGTAGTCAATCCCAGAACATCCCAGCCAACCAAATAATGGGTAGCGGGTCAGCAGATACTGGGATGGCAGGGATAAGGATATTTAGGGTTAGTTTGGGAGTTGGATTTTGGAGGGAAAGGGAAGGCTTGAGAGCCATGAAATACACTTGTGTGATGACTTCCAAGCCTTCCCTTTCCCTCCAAAATCCAACTCCCAAACTAACCCTTAGGGAAGCAAAACAAACAATACCATACACATATAAATGGTAAAAAATACCTTAAAAAAACACAATTAAAGATATAAGCTCTAAATGCATGACATGACTCAAATATAATAAAAGTAAGTACTAAGTAGTTCAAAATTCCAAAATAAGACAACTAAGTTTAAGGAATTAAACCTCTATAAGGCTTAAAAGTAAGTACGAAATACTAGGTACATCACTTAGACTAATAGTCTATTCTAAGCATTCAAAATATTATAGTGAATAAGGTTGATGGCTGAGATAGTAGTGGTGGCTGAGATGATGCCATGGCTGATGACTCACAAGGTTTGGGGATTTGAGAGCTGCTCACTCAAGGTCCACTGGTCCAGTTGTTCGAATGGGTTGAGAGCTGCTCACCCAGGTCCTTTTTTTTAAATAGGTTTAGGTGTTTGTCAAAATGACCAAAAGGTTCAAAAAGGGACATAACGTTTTAAAAAAGAGGGCAAAATGGGCTTTTAACCCCGTGGTCCCTTTCCCAGTGAGATCCCACTTGAAAACTAGGATGGGATCCCGGGATTTGGAGCTGTGATAGTTGGGAATGAATTGCAAATCCCATCTCAAAGCCATGCCAAAATGGGATGAGAACCCGGGATCCCAATGGGGTCTGAAATCGAGCCAATCAACTACTTAGCTTCAGACAGTTTATTTACTTATTTTTGTTAAGCACTTCTGATAGGTTAAAACAAGTATTCCACAATTGTTTTTAAGAAATATTAAACAGAATCTAACCTCATTTCCACTGTTGGATCCATCAACACCTAATAGCTGTAGAATAAATGCCCTCTCAACTTTTTCCGACTCTTCGTGACAAGCAGCCTGTAACCAAAAAATTATACTTATTAAACATTCACATAAATCAATTAAACTGCAAAAAGTTCATGAGAAAAATACAAAATTCAAGAAAAAATGGTCAAAAAATAGAAGACATATTAGCACAAGCTAACTTATTAATATATAAATGAAAAATGGCGTAGTTTCAGTTTCTTATAATTAACCTGCATAAGTGTTCCAGTAAAGATTTTCAGTAAGAATTCCAAATTCCAATAGACAATAGACAAAAGAAAAACCTATGTAGTAGACGATTTCTACTACAGGGATCAATCAATGCCAATTGGCTCAATCAGAATCCAAATAACATTTAGAGCGAGATATTTTCTAATGGTTTCTCCTACTGTTCCCTTAAGTCTTCCCCTTAATTGGACTATCTTCTCTCCACATTCTCACTGGCTTGGTTGTCAAACTCGACTAAAGTTTTGTGCCTCATTGGTGAAATCATGTCCACTCACAGCAAACTGGTCATCTGGTAGGCTCGCATCAAACCAGTCTTGTCGATGTGGCCCATGGCATATAACAAATTCCACCATCATGGCATTGTGGGCACAGGGCGGACGTCACTATGGCGGTTGACAAAAAATAATTAACAAAATATAATACATATAACAACAACCAAGCCTTTATCCCATTAGGTGGGGTCGACTACATGGATTGAACGATGCCAAATGCTCTATCATAAATCAAGTTCATTGACAAAACATTGATCGTCTAAGCATTTCTTAATCATTTCGCCTATGGTTTTTTTTGTTCTCCTTCTTAATCTAAATACATGACATTTTTTGTCCAACATTCAATCTCATATAGCATTGCAAGTCTTATAGTCGTGCGGTAAAACTTCCCCTTAACCTTGAGTGGTATCTTTTTATCACAAATGACACTTGAAGCACTCCGCCTTTTCATCCAACCCGCTTGAATCCTATGGTTCACATCTCCGTCAATTTTCTCATTGTCTTATATGATTGACACAAGGTACCTAAATCTAGTGACTTGTGGTATGATATGATCCTCAATCTTTATCTCCACAATAGGATTTGCTCGCCTCTTGCTAAACTTACACTTCATATACTCCATCTTACTTTGACTTATACGAAATCTATGTGCTTCTAAAGCTTGTCTTCACATTTGTAACTTCTCATTTAATTCCTCTCTAGAGTCTCCTACCAAGACAATATTATCTGCGAAAAACATGCATTGTAGCATTGGATCTTGGATATGCTCATTAAACACATAACACAAGGTTAAAAAAATTAGTAATAGCAACATCACAACAAGCAACAAATAACATAACACAAGGTTCAAGAAAATCACCATCTCATAACTTATTAAGGTCACTAGAAAATTAAAATTACCACTACAAAAATGTAAAAATGATTGTCTCATTACTTATTAAGAAGGTCACTAGAAAATTAAAATTACCAATACAAAAACGTAAAATGAGTAGTTGAAGAAAGAAGAAAGAAGCTGCTGCCTCACACAGAACGAAGCAGTTGAAACAGTTGCTGGAGTAGTATTTGAAGACTGGAGTCACTGCAAAGAGGAGAGAACGAAGCAGAGACAAAGTAGCTGTAGTGAAACAAAGCAGAGACGAATTTTCTGCGCTGAAAGAAAGTCGCACAAGAGAGGGAAAGCAGCGACAAACAAGAGAGGGGAAGCAGCGACAAACAAGAGCGGGGAAGCAGCGACAAACAAGAGCGGGGAAGCAGGGACGAACAAGAGAGGGAAGCAGCGACGAACAACAGAGGGGAAGCAGCGACAAACAAGAGAGGTGAAGCAGAGACGAACAAGAGAGAGGAAGTTTCTGTATTTGAAGCAGAGAAGCACGACTTAAGTTAGGATTTCCAATTTTTGGGTAAAAACCCAAAATTTCCCTTAAAACCCTGAATACCTAAAATTATCCCGAAAACCCAAAACAAAAAGCTGCAAAAAGCCCACTTGTAGCGCCATGTCCCCCTTTTCCACCATGCATCGTTGCTGCCATAACATCAGTCCTAATTCACCAAATGGTGGGCATCGCCATTTAACACGTTTTTCGAAAAAGTGAATGGCACTCGGCCTGGAACCACCTCCGCTTTCTGCCATGGCCACCATTCGAAATACTGTATAAAACTCGATTAAAACTCACTCAAACAAACTTGGGAGTTTAAGGACGATTTTTCAGTTTAACTCAATTTCGTAGAGTTGGATGCATATTCTTAAATAATTTGAGCTTTGTCATGAGAAGGTAAAGCCCCTCCAGCCACATTTTCTCCTAACAGTGTGTTTCTAAGCTCCAAAACAGCTTATCAAATGCTTTTGGAGCTGCTTCCTCTTTGCACTTCAAACTTAAGGAATTATGTATTCTATTTACTGTGGCTTCATCAGTGGCTTGTTCACAGAACTTGTATTAATTTCAGACATCTTCTGCCTCTTCCCTTTAATTGCTACTTTTGCTTTCAGTTTTCTATTTGCTAATTTCACAGTTGAATGTCTTGACTTTCATCTGTCAATAGATTTAGAAGTGGCTTCCTAGATGTAACATGACATCAAGTACAAACATATTTCACGAAAAATTAAATTCCTTCTTCATTCAACGAGACACATTTAGTCATGGTAGTTAGTGTCATATGATTCGTGAGATACGAATCACGATTTTCACATTCTAAGGTGGCCCAAACCTAACGTCTCTCACCCAATCACACTCGGGTGGTAAAATGTAAAAACCCTGAGATGACTTGCTACCCTTTCAGAATTGTTTCTTCTTCCTTTGGCTTTGGCTATCTCTTATTCCTTTGTTGTTGCTGGACAGCCATTTCCGCTTCTTTTTCTTCATTAAGAATTGTTTCTTACCCTCAATCATTTCTACACTTTTTGTGCTTTTAGTTGTTGTCACTTTGGTGTTATTTTGCTGTTTTGATGAGTCTTATGATTTGAACATAAAGAACTTGTTATTTTTCTATTATATTTATGATATGACTTATGAATTATGACTCATGGATAACTTGTCTTATTTTCCTGTTGAGTCTTATGACTCTTATCTTAAGAGTTTCCAAATTTGAGAAATAGAACTAGAACTAGAAAACTGCTACATGGAAATAATCTTAGCTTCCAATTTTACACAATATTTTGGCCTGTCTTTTTATTCATCTGAGGGGTTCCAAAGCTGGCACAAGTATGTTTTAAATGAAAATTTTACTGTATGTTGTTGAGCAATGTAGAAACCTTACCGTCCCCTCTACCACCATACTTTTACATAGCATTTGACAAACATAACACGGAATGAGATTTACTGTTATGTTCTCTTTCGTTCTGCCCCTTTTAGTGGAACAAAAATGCTCCACTGTTTAATCTCATGTCATGTTATTTCTATTCTATGGATAAAATAAACTAAAGGGCAAACAGAAGTTACAGAATGGCCTGTTTTGACATATATTAAATGCTACCTTATTTTTTCTCCTCCATAATTCAAAATTTAGTTCAAAGAATTACACAAAGAACCTATTAAAACAGCTCTCTAACTCAATAAATCGCATAAAAAACACCAGAATTTACTTACATTTAAAATGAAACTTATGAACGGGTTTGAAGCAGATTCCTGGGATGAATATGCCTCAAGTAGCAAAGCAAAAGCAATTAACCGCCGAGTAGTGTTGAGTACCTTATTATCCTGCCCATAGCATTAAAACAATAAATAAAAAAACAAAATTACACCCCATTTCCACAAAAGTACCTAAATAAATTACATAATGAACCCAACAAAAAATAGAAAATAAGAAGAGTTGACATGGCAAAAACAATAAGAGAAAAAAAGATGTATGCACCAACAGGCGTATGAGTTTTTTACATTGTCAGTGCATCATCCACCATTCATTTTCAATCATCACTAACTCTATAAATAAAAGTAATGCAAATGAATGTTGAATGACACACTCATTGTTTATAAATTTTTACTCATAACCTCCGGTCTGGGAATAACTTATACACGGTCTTACTGTTTCAGTGTTTGAACTCATAACCTCCGGTTCACCGGGCAAACAATCTTATAGTTGCGCCAAGACTCGCCCTCTTGAAATCATAAAACTCAAATGATATGAAATTAAAATGCATAAAAAAGGTAAAATTGAAACCTGCAAAAGCATGAGGAGATAGGAACAGAGAGTGAAGTGTCGAGTGGTAGAAATGTTGGAGTTGAATTCGGAGATGATCTCATGGAGTGGACGTTGTTCTGATTTGAGAAGAGAGTATAGTGATTGCGATTCTTCGCCACTCAACCTACGAATACTAGTCATTGCGAAGAGATGAGATTGGGAAAGTTAGGGTTCTACGGAATTGGGGGAAAATCGAGACCCCAGGAATCTCAACTTGTTTCGGTTTTCTTCTTCTAACAGTGTTTTTCTTTGGGACTATATGAGCATGATTCAAATGATACTAATGATGATTTGGATTATGAGTAAAGTTCATTTTCATTTGTCCAAATTTTACAAAATTAATATTCCAATGAAAGAAAAATAAAAGTTAAATTTGATTTAAATCAGTTATTTTTACAATACAATACACTGTAGGGTTTCTAAGTTAAAAAATTATTTTACATCTTGTTATTGATTTTATAAAAAATCTAATAATTCAGATTTTACTAGTACAGATCATATTAACTATTAGATCTTTATAGAATAGATAAATAAAACAAAGATTAGTTTTTTTTTTTTTAACTGAGAGTGATTAATCCCCTCCCCAAAGGCTAACTTTTATGTCATTTTTTAGTTTTATAAGAAACTATTTTAATTCATATTTTATTATTTTTGTACTTTGAATTTTTTACATTTTTATAGATTAAAATAATAAGAAATTATTGAATATATTAAACTGAGTATTGAAAAATGGATGGGTGAAGATTGCTTATTCTATTTATTTTATTTAATTACCCCAGTATCTATTATCTATTTATTTACATTTATTATACTGCTGTTTCTATCTTGAGTTTTGTTTTGAATCAAGTTTTTTTAACTTTAAATTAATATGTTTATTCTATGTTTTAACCATTGAAGTATTGAGCTGAGATTTTCTGATTTAATTCCTTTTGAATCGGACATTTTGTTATATTTTTTGTGAGATTTTTATTCAGTAAATTGCCAATGCAATCCCAAAAGATTGTCTTTTTTAAATTTTCTAGTTTAATTGAATAAAAATAATTGGAGTTTAGACTTTAGACAATTTTGTATTGAAATATATTTTCTTTTAGTAATTTGCCAATTAAATTAATGATTTGTCATTTTGAGTGTTTAATACAATTTTGGAATGTCAGCAATCATTTTCGTATCTCTCCTCTTATTGCAAATTAACAAAATGTGAGTCTAACTAAAGAACAAGTTTTTTCATTGGGGATGACTATAATTTAATATAAATTATGGATAATTTTATTGTCCAAGGAAAATGTTGAAACTATTTTTCTATAAGTATTTATAGTTATGATTATAATAAAAGCGCTGATTATTATATAGGTATTATTTGAGGCTTGGCCTAATGAAATTCATATTAGTGTCTTTTGGTTATCTTCAGGGCAAAGTAGGAGAGAATGAACTTAGAAAATAGAAATAATGATGATTGTGGGTGATGTCTTAAGCTTATAAGAAGCAGAGAATCCATAAACCTCTCAAATATTCCATGGTTACATTTGCATTTGAGAATGAACGATTGAGGTGAGCAAATCTAAATATTTAGATAGGGATGGCAATGATAGTTAATCACCAAGAAGCCTCGAAGGTTATTTAGGTGACTTTATTGGGTGAAAACTCAAGTTTGCCACCCATATGTCCATAATAGCCTCACAATAGTTTTATAGCTCTGAAAATTGGATGGATGATATTACTTGCCAAAGATATGAAATCTTAATCCACTGTTTTTGTGTTGAGTAACTCAGGATTTCTTTTATTCTTTTAACTTTCCTTTTATATAGGTTGGTGTGAATATTGCTTATCTACTAGGCCAACATAAAAATTGTAGCTTATCTCATAGCTAAGTTTATTTTAGTATGAAATAGGAGGATTGATTTCTGATCGTGCATAAAAGAGCTATTTCAAGTTTTACTAGTTATACTTGCTAAGGATTGTAATAAAATGGTTGGTGATGCAATTTTTACCCACATACACAATGAGAATGGTTATGGACATGTTATCATTGACATATGTTTCTAACATAGCAAAAGCAACAAAATCAGAAGTAAGTAACATTTTCCATGATATTATATTCCCGTTTAAATCTTATAAAGAGCAAAATCATGGCAATCAAACTCTCAAGGTTAACAAGTTGTCTATATTGAGCAATTACTCATAATTTTGAAATATTACTTTACTGAACATTAGGCATAAGTATGTTGTTTTGTGGATAAACAGTGTGGTAAGAGTGAAGGTTCGGGCAAGAATCTTTTTGGTATCTGGATGGACATTGACTCGAACCTGCCAGTAGAGATACCTGAAAAGGTTCTCTGACGATCAAGTCAGTATGAGATTGGAGAGATAATGCTATGGAGCAATAAATGAGAGGCAAAGAGATAAGTAGAGAATAATAATGGCCAGTGATAGGGGATAGTGATTAGAATACTTCATGTTGTAGGGAAACCCCTATTTATAATGGTTGAGATGAATAGCGTGACTCTAGAGGGTACTGTTGGCATGATCAATCGTTCAGGCCTGGCAGGTGCTGTTTTTCCCGTGTCAGGCAGATTTGGTAGGCCATGTGCATGGTTGACTTGTAGACGATGTCAGGTCTGGTAGTCGTATTGCAATCTATCATTATCGTGTTGGCAGGAAGGTAGGTGGGATTGCAAGTGGTGTGGTAGTGCGTTGTTGGCACTGTGACAAGTGGAAGTGGTTCAAAATTCGACCCAATAAGTCTGGCCAGCGGGCCTATGAAGCCCTTCAACCGGTCATGCCCATGTTTTGATCGGTTGGGAGAGGAGACAATCCGGGCAAAGGGGGCATACGAAGAAAATGGAAGGGATATGCTACTCCCGATACATTTCCTTCTCTCAGTCGGTAAGAAAGAAACATGGAAGGGAGAAAATGAATGTGATATGATAAAAATGACGGGAAATTCAATACAATGACAAAGAAATTTCTAACCGAGTATATGCAACGGATAATAATTTCCCCAAATTGCTAGAATCTATGAGGAGCAATAATAAATAATGCAATAACTAAGAATACACAAGGGACACCAGAATTTTAACGTAGAAAATCTTCCCAATGTGAGAAGTAAAAATCACATATACAAACCAGTCAATCAAGCTTCACTATGATCAAAATAGGAATACAAGAGTATCTCCAAATACGGTGCAAAACTTGCTCAATAATACATCATACAATAGAGCAATAAGCTTGAAAATGAGAACACAAAGTTGTAGAAAAAACCAGAAAAACAACCACTATTTTGGCTCATTTTCTACCACCTCGGATGACTTCTCACCGATCCAATTGTTCAAAATGAAGTACCAGAAGCTGTGAACCTTCTGTCTAAATTTCAACGGGATTCAACGGTGAACGAAGATGTAGTCGCAATTCTCCCACAGCTGTTATGAGTTCTTGCGGGTTGAGTTCTTTCAACTTCTCTCTCACTTTTCTATTGCCTCTTTTTGCCTACTCTGACTTCACAGCTTTTTGTCATCTGACTCGTATCAATTAGATTAAGTGGGACAAGTAGGTTTTTCCCAATTGGGTCTTTCACCATATAGGAAGGGAGCTCAAACCCAACAAATCTCCCCCTCACAACTATATGGAGAGAATTGCCAAATTGACGATCTCATAACAAGTTTCAAACTTCCACCTTGTTAAGGCCTTAGTCATCATATCAGCATGATTATCATCTGTATGAACCTTAGCCAATTCCAACAACCTAGCATCCAAAGCATCATATATTCAATGATACATCACATCAATGTGTTTGGACCTAGAATGAAAAGTTGAATTTTTCCCAAGCTGAATTGCACTTTGACTATCACAAACTAACAAGTATTTGTCTTGGACAAAACCAAGCCCCTACAAGAATTTCTACACCCAAAGCAACTCTTTGCATGCTTCAGTAATGGCAATGAACTCTGCCTCAATAGTGGACTATGCAACACACTTTTACAACCTAGATTGCCATGTTACAGCTCTCCTGCAAACTTAATCAAGTAACCTGAAGTGGACTTTCTAGAATCAATGTCTCCAGTCATATCAGAATCATTATAGCCCACAAGAGTAGGTTTATCACCTCCAAAACAAAGCCTCAAACTAGCAGTACCACAAATATACCTTAAAATCCATTTCACAACATTTCAATGCTCTCTACTTGGATTTGATAGAAATCTACTAACTGTACCAACAACATGTACAATATCTGGTCTTGTACACACCATTGCATACACCATTGCATAAGGAACCTGTTGCATATCTTATTTTTCAGCTTCATTTGAAGGATATTGTTTAGCACTCAACTTAAAATGAGTAGCAAGATGAGTGCTTACCACCTTAGCATTTTCCATCTGGAACTTCTGTAACACTCTCTTAATATAGTGTTCATGTTACAGCCAAAGTTTCTTTTCTTGTCCATCTCGCATGATTCTTATATCAAGAATCTGATTAGAAACTCCCATGTCTTTCATGGCAAATGACTTACCTAATTGTTTCTTTAACCTGCCAATCATGGAAATAATTTTCTCAACAATAAGCATGTCATCAACATACAATAACAAGATGATGAAATCAACATCAACAAACTTTCTAATGAAGACACAATGATCAGAAGTAATCTTCTTGTAGTCTTGCTCATACACAACAGACTCAAACTTCATGTACCATTGTCGTGGAGCCTCATCTAACCATATAAACTCTTTCTCAGCCTACACATAGTCTTCTTTTCCTTCCACAAGAAAACCATTAGGTTGTTTCATATAAATCTCTTCCTTCAAATCACCATGAAGGAAAGCAGTTTTTACATCCATTTGCTCTACCTCCAAATCAAGAGTATCAGCCAAACTCAATACAATTCTAATGGATGACATCTTCACCACAGGAGAAAAATCTCACTAAAATCAACACAATTTCTCTGTTTGAAACTTTTAACCACCAGTCTAGCTTTATACCTTGGAGATGTAGAATTACTTTATTGTTTCACCCTTTAAATCCACCTGTTTTCCAAAAGCTTCTTCCCTTTTGGCAATTTGACCAAATCAAAAGTGTGATTATCATGTAAGGACTTCATTTCCTCTTGCATTGCATCCAACCACTTATTCTTTTCTTCATTCTCCATGGTCTCATGATAATATTTAGGTTCTCCTCCGTCTGTCACAACAACATAATCATCAAAAAGGTACCTGGTAGATGGTTTCATCTGCCTATTAAACATCTGAAGTTGAATTTGAGGTGGTTCTAGAGCATCACCAAGATTCTCATCTTGTGACATATCATGTTCATCTTCACCAATATCAATGAGAAAATCTAACTCATCTCCAAGCTATTGATCACCAACATAATCATGTTACTCACCATTTTGAATATTATTCTCAATTGTATCCAAATCATGTATAGGCATCCAAAATGGATAATATCAAACAATCTACTATCTTCCTCGGGTGTAGTTTTCTTCATCTTACAATGTCTTTAATGATTTGATCTTCCATGAAATTTACATCACGGCTTCTAACAACCTTTTTCTCAATAGGATCATACAACCTATAACCAAATTCATCTTCACCATAACTGATAAAGATGCATTGTCTTGTCTTCGCATCCAATTTGGACCTTTCATCCTTTGGAACATGCACAAATGTCTAGCAACTGAAGACTCGCAAACGATTATACCTGACATTCTTGCCAAACCAAATGTTGTCTGGCACCTCAGCATTCAGATCAATTGCAGGACTAAGATTAATAACATGCACTGTCGTGTACAAAGCCTCACCCTGGAAATGTTTAGGTAGTTTTGCTTCAGAAAGCATGCACCTAACTCTTTGAACCAAAGTTCTGTTCATCCTCTCCGCTAAGCCATTAAGCTTAGGAGTCTTAGGAAGAGTCTTTTCATGTCTAATACATTGCTGCTTGCAGTAAATATCAAACAGTCCACAATACTCACCATCATTGTTAGTATGAATGCATTTCAGCTTCTTGCCAGAATGTCGCTCAACCAAAACATGGAATTGTTTGAAATTTTCAAGCACTTCGTCATTTGTATTCAAAACATAGACCCAAAGCTTCCTTGGACAATTATCAATAAAAGTAACAAAGTAAAGTGCACCACCAAATGACTTTACTTTCAATGGACCACGAACATTAGAATGCACCAATTCAAGCAACTCTGACTTCCTTGATGGAGGATGTTTCTTAAAGAATACTTTAGTCTGCTTACCAGCCATGTAATGAGAACATTTCTCCAACTCTACACTCTTCAATCTTAGAAGTACATCCTTTTTGGCTAAACAGTTCAACCCTTTTTCACTGATATGGTTGAGTCTGTGGTGCCACAAAGAAACCTCTATATTAATGACATTCACACTTTCTTTAGTAACCAAAGCTTTTGCCCAATACAGTTTAGAAATTTTCTCCCCCTGGCCACAACCAAGTTACCTCTAGTGAGTTTCCATTTTCCAGAACCAAAGTGATTATCATAACCACCATCATCAAGCATCTGCATAGAGATCAAATTTAAATGAACATCTGGAGCATTTTTAACTCCTCTCAGCAACAACTGCACTCTCATGTTGGTATGCAAGCAAATATCACCAATACCAACTACCTTTGACACACCATCATTACCCATCTTCAACACTCTAAAATCACTAGAAGTGTAAGATGTGAAGAACTCCTTCCTTGGTGTAACATGCAGTGTAGCACCGCTATCAATTATCCACATACTCTCATGTAATACAGGATTAACCGAACCACGGTCACGAATAATAATAAGATCGTCACAAGTTGCAGTAGTAACACGATCATTATCACCGTGATTCTTCTCGTTCTGCTTGCCCTTCTTTTCTTTGTTCTCCATTTTCCATTGAAAACAATTGTTTTGTATGTGACATGCTTTATGACAATAGTGACACTCCATATTCTTGTATGTGGACTTGGACTTACTTCTTCCATTTTCTCTATCATATTTCGGTTCCTTTCTATGACTTATCCCCCTGATTTCAGTGACAAATACCTCGGAATGAGATGAAGTACCGCGTGTCTTCCTTTTCATCTCCTTATTAAGAATACTTCCTTTTATACTCTCCAAAGAGACAATCTCATCATGGGCTGAATTTGTAATTGAAACTCGAAATGTTTCCCAAGAATCTGGTAGAGTATTGAGTAGCCATAATCCCAACACTTCATCATCAAACTTGATACTCATTCCTGATATTTGATCAGGGACCCTTGAAAATCATTCAAGTGATCTGAAATAGAAGCTCCCTCCTTGTACCTCAAATTCATCAAGGAATTCAACAAGTATAATTTATTATTCCCTGATTTAGAAGCATACAAGGATTCAATTTTCTTCCATAAATATTTTGCATTTTCCTCATTAGCAATGTGATTATAGACATTGTCTTCAACATATTGCCGAATGAAATCATAAACTTGTTGATGTTGAAAACTCCAATCCTCATCAGACTTGGACTCTAGCTTCTCAGTAGCAAACAAAGGAATATGCAAATTCTTCATAAATAATAAATCTTTCATTTTTTTTCTTTTCACAAGTCATAGTTAGTGTCATTCAAACATATCATTCTATGTGTATTTGCCTCCATCATTCAAGCAAGTCAAATAACCTCAAACCCCAAAGAGCTCTGATGTCACTCTAATGAGAAATTCAACACAATGACAATGAAATCTCTAACAGAGTATATGCAGCAGATAATAATTTCTCCAACTTGCTAGAATCTATGTAGATCAATAACAAATAACGCAGTAACTAAGAACACACAAGGGACACCAGAATTTTAACGTGAAAAATCTTTCCAATGTGAGAAGTAAAAACCAGGACACACGTCAGTCAATCAAGCTCCATTATGATCAAAATAGGAATACAAGAGTGTCTCTAAAATACAGCACAAAACATGTTCAACAATACAACATACAATAGAGCAACAAGCTTGAAAATGAGAACACAAAGTTGTAGAAAAAAGCCACTATTTTGGCTCGTTTTCTATCACCTCAGATGACTTCTCACTGATCCAACCGGTCAGAATGAAGTACCAGAAGTTGTGAATCTACTGTCCAAATTTCAGCCCGATCTAACGGTGAACGAAGACGCAATCGCAAATATCCAACAACTACTATGAGTTCATGTGGGTTAAGTTCTTTCAACTTCTCTTTCACTTTTCTATTGCCTCTTTTTGTCTACTCTAACTTCACACCCTTTTGTCATGTGACCCGTATCAAAAAAACACCTTGTGCTACTCCCTGAAACGAATATTCATCTAAAAGGGTAGCAATTTTCTTTCAACTCACTTTTTTTAATCTATAAAATTAATTGGAGACAAGTTATTTTTTCTTTCTATTTTTTCCTCTAATCTTCCCAAACATTTTTTTATCCATACTCTATAATGATGGGTCATCTATCATTATAAACTTTTAACCAATAGTTGATGTAAAAAGGGTATGGATAAAAGTGACATGAAAATATCACCACTGACTTTTCTCTCACGTATTGACGCTGTTAAGGTTGCTTAAGTTGGATGGTATTTGATGCAAACTTAGGGAAATATCTCATAGGCCATATAGTCCACTTCTGGTGTCAAACACTTGGTGATTAATATGTCATATTCAAGTCAAAATAGGTACCCCATAATGTTTACATCTTAGGATATTTGGTGCCCTTAATCAAGTATTCCACTAAAATCAATTTTGAAACTTGAACATAACATTCGAATTTGATATATATTCATCCGCACCAAGAGTTTTCCAAATTTTGATGAGCATGCTATTAGAAGTGCACCACCATTATTGTTCTGTATCCAACTTAATTGGTTAAACTATTCAATGGTTGTATAATCAGTACAATTGGTTAAATTATGAGGCAAATCATTAGTATACAAATTTAAACTATGTGCTTTATCCTTTCCCAATTTCTTTCTCATTTCCCGTCTTATAAGTTCCTAGTAAGCCTTCCTAATACAAATACACATATACTTATAAAAATTTCTTTTGAATTTCAGTGAGAAGGCAAACAACATTAGTGTTGTATTGATGTTCACCCTTTCATTTTTTTGTACTACTAGGGTATCTCTTATCCTTTTGGGAATGAACTAATCTCTTTCGGGGTATGTGGTTGCCCCTCTAATAAGTATTGCTTTCAGGTCGAATCATCGATCTTAGAGATCTAGTGAGGTTTTACACCACTAGATCAACGTCATGTTGGTGTTCATCCTTTCATTTGCGAGAATAAGGTTGTTTATATCTATTTTCACATACCACGTATATGAGAGCAAACAATAAGTGTTTGTTTAGTGGTGTAAGACCTCATTAGATACTCAAATAGACCAAAAGGTCAAATATTCAATTTCTAATAGCGACACTTGTTGGGGACAGCAATACACCTTAAAAATGATTAATTCTTTATTCACAAAATGTGAGAGAATACTTTTGGTACTACCAAAGAAAACACTATATGAAAGTCTTGTGCACTATGTCACTTTTTTCTTTCTTTTATACGTTCCTAGTCGAAGCTTTTGTTCAATTTACACAAGAAACACTTGCACTACCATTGCAAGATATATAAATTGCAGCACTAACCAACCAAAACTCATATATTAATATAGAAAAAGAGAAGACCCTAGCAATTTAAACCTTGCCCAAGTTTGAAATATAAATAAACAAGACTATGATCAACAAAGACTAATGAAGGTTATCCAATATGGTTATGATTAGGAAACAATTATTAGTTGAAGGCCCCATTAAGTTTAATGCAGGAATTTAGGATTTAAAAGCTACCTTAGTGTTACTTTTAATGATGAAAACGAGGTCTTTCTATCATGTACAAACCTATGCAATGCACCCACCACAGTACTACCACTTCTGATCTCTGTTATATATAATATATATAGCTCTTGTGGCTCAGTGACTATGTCTCTCTGCTTGTAGTAGTTGTTGACAATTTAGGAGCAACCCATTTTAGTGCAATTTTGTATGGTTGGCCTTAATTCAAATTCAAAGTGGCCCTTTTTGCAATCATGATATTTTGTGTTACTGTATAGAATCTTTTTAGGTATATTTACTAATAATGCTACTAGGATGATATTTTAGAGAATAGAAGTTAGCATTTTTAGTACATAGACTCTAGAGATTGAGCAATTGATTGAGTCATGACACATATATGAGTATGAGTTATTGTAAGAAATAGACTCAAATTTGTTTAAAACATGTTATTTTAACATGCTTAAAATATATTATTATATTAGTCCCGTATTGTTTAGTATTACAATTGATAAAATAATAAATGTTATATATTAGATTCATGTCCTTTGTTATAATGTGCACCACCAAATATAAGCAATAATTATAAACAATTGGAAACAAGTGTTCATGAGTGTGATATAGTCTGCAATCTTTATTCTCTAATAATATAGTGGTAGACATTCATCACTTTCAGAGACGTAGATACAATTGACTTAACTTATTAACAAATTTTGTTGCATGCTTCTATTTATTTTATTATATGCACTTTATTTGATTGTTTGTAGTCAATATTATATCCCAATCGTTTTTGTTGCACCAACATAACCATCAACATAAGTTTTTTTATTACTTCTGAACAAGTTTTTTCAGATGTAGATAAAGGATAAAAAATAAGTAAGTATGTTGGTTTGTTGTAAGAAATATTTTTTGGGTAGAATTGTAAGAAATATGATTGAATATAAAATGTACAAATAACACTAATGAAACTTTTAGTATTCCCTTTTTCAATCTTCATCAACCTCCTCTTACACCTTTAAAAATTCACATTTTTATATTCAATTTAAACAACATCGTAATATAGTTCTTAACGCAATTTTTATATAAAATTTAATAATTGTGTTCTCTTCATCTGATCTCTATTAGTCACATGCTACTTATCAAAAGCAGTTAGTACATTACGATAAAAAAGAATACAGTGAGTCAAAAGTTAATACAATAAAACAAACAAAACAAAAGTGAAAGAAATTCAAGGTCATCAAATCCAAATATTCAAGTTTTGTTATAATGCGTTTTGAATGTAAAAATATTAAAAAAAAATACTTGACATGTAAATCAATTTTTGTATATAGAATATCACAATTAAAAAATTTAAAAACCTTCTGAAATACTTGCTAACCAAAAACTTTAAGTGACTTGTAGTTTAGAAAATTTTGGCCAGACAATTAGATGAAAACACATTACTCGGAACAAAAGTAGGAATAGGAAATAATTAGATTAGTTTTACCCGGTTTGGAAAAAGGAGGATATGACCATGTAACATTCAATAATCTGCTGAATTCTACGTATTTCTTCATTAGATAAATATTCTCATTCAACCATTAAAATTGTGAAATTATCTTATTCAACTACTAAAATTGTAAAATTATTTCATTCAATCATTAAAATTATGAAATGTGTCCTATTTAACTATTTCCTAAAAAATATTTCTAAAAGCTAACAAATATATAACACATGTCATAATTTTAATAGTCAAATAAAATAGTTTATCTCTTAACATAAGAATTTATTTTATTTTCATAACATTAATATGTGATAAAACTCTCTTTACTAAATGAAAATCGTATTGTTAAGTACTTAGAACTCATCTGTAATAGCATGATGTTTTCCCAATAGAACCATTTTGGGAACATGTACTAACAGATCATCATCAAACAATAAAGAAAATATGTACACTAGAAATTGAATTTTTTTGAATAGTAATGAAAGGTTATCAAACTTGTGGAAGCATGATAAATTTGAATTGTAAAACTAAATCATTATTTTAAAAGTATCATTTAAATAGTTTACTTAAAAGTACTATCATTTAGTAAAATATAATTAGTTATCTTGCATCCCAAACATAATTATGTAAACTCGTGCACTCATCATAGTATGTTAAAATGCGCTTGATGGAGTTTTCTGTGAGCTCCACAAATGTGCTTAGAGACCGTGCGTGCAGTTTTTTTATCATTGTTTTTTAATGAATTATAATTATTAACTTACTTATATAAAAAAAATCTTCACAAATCATTTAATAATAATATTATTAAAATAATTTTAGAAAATTGTCCAAATGACACCCCATGTAAGCAATGTTATATGAATTAGACATGACGGTTTGATCGATCCAATCGTAGACCAGAAAGGGGAATGACTTCGTACATGTCAGAAATCTACCCAATTAATCATCACGTTTTAATTGTTGAAAACTCGGTCAAACTACTTTAAACTACTGGATCAACATTTTGCTCACATTAAAAAATAGAGAGAGAATCTACTTACTCTTGAAGTAAGTTAAAAAACTTGTTGCACATCTTAATCATTCATTCTATGAAAATCTAATAGTTCACATGACTAAGTTGTGGAATAAAAGTTTTTTTAATTTACTTTTGGAGTAAGTAGATTATCTCCCTATACCAAAAAGGAACAAATGTGTCAAAATAACCATAACACTATATCCATTATCAACCTTTATCTATAGTTAATTTGAAATTTATATATTTTTTAATTATATATATATATATATATGACGTCACCTCATACAACTATACGGTTTAACTGATTTGATTGGATAAAACCTATAGAACTAATATCTTAACATGTAAGTACATTTAAAAAATAGCATGGCTGATATAATTGCAATAATAAAATTACATTTAAATATTTGAAATTGTATATACACCAACCTTAAATAAGAAAATACTTACAATCAGACAAAACAACTCCTGTTACAAAACAATTCTCTTCACATAGAATTTTATATGTTTTTTTGGATTGCACAAAGATGGATCCACTGCAATGATGCAGAGAGGATTCCCATCTTGTTTCCACTGTATTGCAAGAGCAAATGGTCTTTAAAGTTTAAGGGACATCAATGCAAGATTCAAAGTATTCCTATTCATTTATAAACAAAAAATATGAAAAAAGCCTTCTCTCAATTGCAGTGCATGAAGTCATATTGATATAACCCAGATAGTGGAAATGGAAAAGATAAAGTGAACAGTTTTAATGGGTAGATGCTAATATGCTATCAGCTATGAGCATTGCATGAGAGATTCTCCTTTATTATAGAATATTTGCATGACATTGTTGTTCTTTTATTACATAGTTCCTAGTTTTTACATTGTGCATTAACTGTCCAATTAAAAAAACCAAGTCGAAGGACTCTTTGTGGTATAGTAGTGGCCTAACGTTTTAATAGCTCAGGGTTGGGAAGTTTCCCCTACTAGAATGAGGTAAAAATAAGGATGTGAACAATTCTAATTTAAACTACAAAATCGGTGAGCAAAATCGAACTAAACCACACAAAGTTAATTGATGTGAAATGAAATATGTCTTTGTCTAAAAATAGTTAGAAATGTGTACCCTTAAATTTTTTAAAGGACATATCATTATATCTGATCTTAGAGTAGGAATACAAGCTAAGTAAAGATGGAATCAGTGTTGTTAAAACTGTACCGATTATCAAATCAGTCATAGTACTGGTATAGTAGTACAGTGGTTCAACCGGTGGTTCAGTAATTAAATCACATACCGGTTAAACCGGATATACTTTCTTTTATATATATATATATATATATATATATATATATAAACCTATAACAATTTTTTTCTTCAAATAGGTAAATGCTCAAATTTATAATTCATATTCATAATCTATTCAAAATTCACATAAACAAACAACTTTAAGTCTTTAACAAATTCAAAGTCTAAATTACAAAACATATATCAATCCAAAATATCACTTAACAACCACAAATAAATAAATGGCACAAGTTCACAATGCACTCTACATAACAAATAAACTTGGAGTTTTAACATTTAACACCAAGGAGAAAAAGTTGTCTCATATTGAGATTATATTTTTGCACCAAATCCTATCTTCAGACAATAGCACTCCAAGATTACACAAATTTCACTGAGACACACACGAATCTTATGAACCAAAAAGTGTAATCTAAGTATGCATTGAAAGCATGTGCCTTAAAGTGTTAAAGAAGTATTGGAAAGATGAATCACATTGTAGTAAGTTTTTAAATTTTTTTATAAAAAATATGTGTATATACTAGCCGGTTTAGTCAAATACCAGTCGGTTCACCAGTTTTGATCGATTTTTGACCAGTTTTGACCGGTTTTGATACTTAACCGGTTCAACATATGTACCGTACCGGTTAGGGGTCCGGTTCACTGGTTTTCCGGTCGAACCGGCCAGTACGATACGGTTTTTACATCATTGGATGCAACCAAATCTATTTTATTTTTAAGGAAAAAACAAACACTAATATTATATAAATTTTATATATTGTTATTATATTATTTATTATTTATTTTTAACAATCATTGACTCTTTAAAAAAATACAAATGAATAATAAATGATGTATTGATTGCATATAAATCTTTATACTATTGATAAATATTACCGTATTTATTTTTTAATACTCATCTCTTAAATATGCATTGCTCCTTATTGCGAATTTCAATGTACTCGAGCATGATTACGTTGTAATATGTGGTTAGAAGAAGAATTTTGATGTAACACATAAACTAGTTTCAAACATTTTTTAGTTGAAATAATAACCTTTGATTTTTTATAAAAATTAAGATGTAATCATAAACTACTTATTGTGTGGTCTAGATACATCAATATAAATAATTATGTATTTTTTAATTAAATTTATATATGTCTATAAAATTAATGATATATGGATATGTCTCAGTACTCTAGAAACAAATAATAATTTCTGGTAACCATATCAACTTTAAGAAAAAACTGAGTTCTTCAATAATAATTAGTTCTCCCGTTCTATTTGCTAAAAAAATTTCCTTTCACTAACTTTGTTTTGAATTTTATGTATGAAAAACACACAAAATATGCCTTATTCAATTATAATTAGTTTAAATATGAATGAAGGTGTATTTTGATTTTTTGAATAATTATTAAACCGGAAAATGTGTTTGTTCAGTTTGTTGTATGTGATAGTTGCTGCTATGTACATCATTGACATAAGCTGGGAGCAGACTTAGCAGAGTGGCAGAAGTGTGAGATTCTGAGTATATGAAGCAGTGTTGTCTCCCAGTCCCAACAGAATCATGTAGTACGATTTTATTTATTGGAGGACCTTGTCTCCTTATCCACCTTTAATTTTCTGTATGGCAGTGTTAATTTTTTGGATACTATTGCTATCACATAAAATTTTCATATTTTTTTACTATGAATTATATACTAATTTTAACTAACCTTTTTGTTGAGGATAGAGCACAATGCGGAAGCATAAGATTGAATCAATTGAGAATAAAAGAGAAGCAAGTAAATGATAAAGAAAATAACACACAAGATTTAACGTGGAAAAACCCCTCAGTGTGAGAGGAAAAAAACCACGGGCGATCAAGAGCAAAATTCCACTATGTAAAAGGAAGAGTACAAGAAATCCTCTTATAATGATGAGGACAAATGACAATATTTTTCTCACAAATACTCTCTCAAATGGAACAAGAATTCTCACCAAGAATGCACTCACAATATATGTGTAAATGAAAGAGATGTTGTGTGTTGTGAAGATGATTTTGAAGCTCTCTATATGTGTCCTTTTATAGGCAAGCAAAGTCTTGGTATCTTGGATATGAAGCATTGGATGCTTGGAAACAAAGCCATAAAAGTGACACAAAATGTCTTTAGAGAGAGCCATAAAATAGTCATAAAATTCTTTTAAGGCATAGAAATGAGAGACATCTAACAATATTTCACCAATAGCAACAATATCTCGGATAAAGTGACGTTTTATATCAATGTGTTTGGTCTTGTCATGATAACGATTATTCCTGGTCAAATGAATAGCACTTTGACTATCACAAAACACTGTAAGAACACCCTGTATTAGACCAAGTTCATTTACCAAACCTCGGAGCCAAATAGCCTCCTTCACACCCTCCGTTGCTGAAATATATTCTGCTTCAGTCGTAGACAATGCAGCAATGGACTGAAGAGTAGCTTTCCAGCTAATAGCACTATTACAGAGAGTAAAGATGTAACCAGAAAGAGACCTCCTTCTGTCAATATCACCACCATAATCCGAATCAACATAACCTACAACGTCATCAGTTGTAGCCTTGTTTCTGTCAAATACCAAGCCAATACCAGAAGTACCTTTTAGATACCGAAAAATCCATTTTACAGCACTCCAATGATCCTTTCCAGGATTATGCATATATCGACTTACCATGCTAACAGCATATGCTAAATCAGGTCTAGTGCACACCATAGCATACATAAGACTACCAACTGCACTAGCATAAGGAATATGTGACATACGCTCCATCTCTTCCTCTGTATGTGGGCAAAGATCTAAAGATAACTTGAAATGTGCAGCAAGTGGAGTAGAAACAGGTTTACAATTATTCATATTAAACCTTTCAAGCACTCTTTCAATATATTTCTCTTGGGATAAAAACAATTTACCAGCTTGACGATCCCTGTGAATCTCCATACCAAGAATTTTCTTGGCTGCACCTAATTCTTTCATCTCAAACTCATTATTGAGTTGAATTTTCAATTTCCGGATCAAAGACTTGTCACGTGAAGCAATTAGCATATCATCAACATACAGTAACAAGTATATGAATGATTCATTTGGAAATTTCTGGAAATAAATACAGTCATCAAATTGACTCCTGCAATAACCTTGCCCGATCATAAAAGAATCAAACCCCATGTACCATTGTCTGGGAGCTTGCTTAAGGCCATGTAATGATTTCTTCAATCGACAGACAAGATGCTCCTTATCAGGAACAATAAATCCTTCAGGTTGTTCCATGTAAATTTCTTCTTCCAGCTCTCCATGTAGAAAAGCTGTCTTTACATCAAGTTGCTCCAACTCCAAATCAAATAAAGCAACAAAAGCAAGCAAAACACGTATAGAAGTATGACGAACAACAGGTGAGAATATCTCATTAAAGTCAATACCTTCCTTTTGATTAAAACCTTTAACAACTAGTCGTGCTTTGCATCTTGGATCTTCAACCCCGGGAATACCGTCTTTCTTCTTATAGATCCATTTACATCGTAATGGTCGTTTGCCTTCGGGAAGCTCTGTCAAAGCCCAAGTACCATTCTTATGAAGACTTTCAATCTCTTCATTCATAGCCACTAGCCACTGTGACGAATCAACACAAGAAACAGCTTCTGTATAGCTGGCAGGTTCAACATCATCATTTACCTCTTGTGCAACTGACATTGCATAAGCAATTAAATTATCACCATCAGTGTATCTAGCTGGCCTTTTAATTAGTCTTCTGGTTCTGTCTCGAGCAATACAATAATCATCTTCTTGCTGATGAATAGGAGAAGTTGTACTGTCATCACAATCAACATAATGATCATCAATGCTAGATTGATTTGTAGAGGAAGATGGAACATCAACATTAGGAACTGTAGGTTTCACTATCAACTCCACCTTCTCGCTAGTACCCTGTAGATTACCTGTACTAGTAGAAGAAGACACAATAGATTGTTTTCCAGAAGATAAAAATGCATCCTCATTAAAAGTCACATCTCTGCTAAGAATTAATTTCCGTGACTTTGCATCAGAATACCATAAGCGATATCCTTTAGACTCAGATGCATAACCAAGAAATATGCACCCAACAGCTCTTGGAGCTAATTTACCATCATTAACATGTGCAGAAGTAGGACATCCAAAGATTCTTAAGTTAGAATAATCAACAGGATTACCTGACCAAATTTCTTCTGGGATTTTGAAATCAAGTGCTGAATGTGGAGAACGATTAACCAGGTAACAAGCAGTAGATGCTGCTTCAGCCCAAAATTCACGCCGATGCCATAACCCAGCATTTGAGAGCATACAACGAACTCTCTCAAGTAGAGTCCTGTTCATCCGTTCTGCAACACCATTTTGTTGAGGATTTCTTGGAATAGTTTTGTGTCTAGCAATACCATTTTTTGTGCAGAACTCATTAAAATCACCATTGCAGAACTCTAATCCATTGTCTGTTCTAAGCTTCTTCACTTTCTTCCCTGTCTGGGTTTCAACAAGAGTTTTCCACTTCTTGAAAGTGGAGAAAGTCTCATTTTTATGCTGCAGAAAATAAACCCAAACTTTGCGAGAAAAATCATCAATGATGGTCATCATATAGCGACATCCTCCATGAGAAGGAAATTTAGAAGGCCCCCAAAGGTCAGAATGAATATAATCAAGAATACCTTTGGTACGGTGAGTTGCAGTGGAGAAACTAACCTTTTTCTGTTTCCCAAAAACACAATGTTTACAAAAATCCAATTTACCAATGCCATGTTTACCAAGATGACCTTGTTTGCTTAGAAGGTGCATACCTTTTTCACTCATATGGCCCAGGCGCATGTGCCATAATTTGGTAATGTCATTATCATGCATTGAAGAAGATACAGCTGTTGAACCTGTCACAACAGAACCTTGCAAGACATATAAACTACCAATCCGGTTAGCTTTCAATAATACCATAGCACCTTTCAATACCTTTAGAACTCCACCTTCAGCTGAATACCTACACCCGAGAGACTCTAGGGTGCCAAGAGAAATTAAGTTCCGCTTCAAATCTGGAATATAGCGGACATTAGCCAAGGTTCTGACAACACCGTCATGAGCCTTGATCTGAATAGTACCTATTCCTGCAACTTTGCATTGGGTATCATTGCCCATCAAAACAACACCACTGTCAACATGTTCAAAAGTGGTGAATAAGTCCTTATAAGGACACATATGAAAAGTACATCCAGAATCAAGAATCCATTCTGTTTTACTCCTATTATTATAAGAGACAACAGATAAAAGAATATCACCGTCAGAATTGGCTTCAATATTAGCAGCTTCAGAGGATTGTTGAAATTTTCCCTTATCTTGTTTTTCTTGTTTTTTCTTTAAGATAAAACAATCAGGAATGTCATGCCCCGGTTTCTTGCAATAGCGACAAGTTTTGTTGGATTTGCGACCTCTGGATTTGGATCTGAACTTTTTATAATTGGTACTCCCTTTTTCTTGAGTTCTACCTCGAACACTTAAGCCCTCACCCTTGTCCACAGAATTAACTTCAAGATCAAATTTTTCTTTGGACAATAAATTAGATTTAACATCTTCAAAGGATAAGGTATCATTATTTCCATACAACATGATTTCTTTGAAGTGCTTATAGGTAGAAGGTAAAGAGACAACCAACAAAACAGCTTTGTCTTCATCTTCAATATTAATATCAATATTTTGCATATCCATAATAATAGAATTAAACTCATCAAGATGAGTTTGAATAGGAGTACCTTCAACCATACGAATGGTGTATAACCGTTCTTTGAGACGAAGCTTGTTTGCGAGGCTCTTGGTCATGTATAAAGTTTCTAACTTCAGCCACAAAGCCGCAGCGGTTTCTTCATTGGCAACCTCACGAAGAACCTCCTTCGACAAACAAAGTTGAATTGTTGAAAGCGCCTTTTCATCCAACTCGTCCCATTGATCATCGGTCATGGAAACTGGTTTCTTTGACTTCCCATCTAAAGCTTTCTTTAATCCGCTCTGGATAAGAACGGCCCTCATTTGGACTCGCCAAATAGAAAAGCTAATTTTGCCATCAAACTTCTCAATGTCAAATTTTGCAGACATTTTGAAATTCTCAATTTAGTAAGAGCTCTGATTCCACTTGTTAAGGTTAGAGCACAATGCGGAAGCACAGGATTGAATCAATTGAGAACAAAAGAGAAGCAAGTAAAGGATAAAGAAAATAACACACAAGATTTAACGTGGAAAAACCCCTCAGTGTGAGAGGAAAAAAACCACGGGCGATCAAGAGCAAAATTCCACTATGTAAAAAAGAAGAGTACAAGAAATCCTCTTATAATGATGAGGACAAATGACAATATTTTTTCTCACAAATACTCTCTCAAATGGAACAAGAATTCTCACCAAGAATGCACTCACAATATATGTGTAAATGAAAGAGATGTTGTGTGTTGTGAAGATGATTTTGAAGCTCTCTATATGTGTCCTTTTATAGGCAAGCAAAGTCTTGGTATCTTGGATATGAAGCATTGGATGCTTGGAAACAAAGCCATAAAAGTGACATAAAATGTCATTAACGAGAGCCATAAAATAGTCATAAAATTCTTTTAAGGCATAGAAATGAGAGACATCTAACACTTTTTAAAAAGAAATATTATCTGTAAGAAAGAAAATTTAAAGGCACATGGTTCATTAATATCCTTCCCTTTGAAAGAGAATTATGATATGTTTAATTTCTCTTAATTATACGTAGGAGTAAGGTTGTAATTTTGTCGGACCCAAATTCTAAAAACCACATTTAATTATGGTGGAGATTGTAAAATGGACATTCCATTAAAATAGAACGAGATGAAAAAAACCTAGAATAAGTAAATGAGCATAAGTTTTCCTCTCACCTAGGCAACCCATTCTCACACAAAGGGACATTTCAAAAATTGAGGTAAAGAGAATATAGGCCCTTAAACATGAAAGTGATTAGTAGAAGGTTAGCTTAGAGTCCTTCACTATCATAACGAAAGTCTCACAAAGCCTCACCAATGGTTAGTAGGACTCATAATATATGACCCCTTACTTGTGTCCTTGGTCGATATTTATAGTTGGGAGGTGTTTTATCATTGTTAAGGTTTCTTTAGGTTTATCTCTTTTTGAGGTCTTTCCTTAATATGTTAGAAAATATATAGGATTTAACATGTTAAGATAGTTAGATATCTTGTAGAATGTTTAATCATTAAATACAATATATCAAAAAGTTTATCTTATGGATTTATCAGCTATATAGCAAGATAATACCATTTATAGACATAATCATCAAATTATAGATTATTCTATCTACATATGATAATTATTCAGACAATAAATAATAATTTATACTAATAAGTCTATCATCATATTAGGTCTGATTCTATTACGGTGACGATGCTACTTGTATGTCAGAGTGTATATGCGATTTTTTTTTTAAAATGTATATTACTTATAACTTTATAAATCCCAAATTTTATTTTTGTAAATAATATATTTTATAAAAAACAAATAATCATAATCGTGTTGAATTATTTTATAATATTGTAGAGATGTAATTTAAGGAATTTTATGACCATTTCACAGGGATAAATATTCAACTAATTCTTTGTATGTCTTATTTGAGTCTAGCCGACTTTTTCTCTAGTTTTGATATGACATAACTAATTGAATTTGAAAAGATTTATGCACCCGATTTTTGTTCAACTTATTGGAGATGTTTGAAATATGTTATTATATGAAGTCACATGTTGCCTATCATTGCAATATAGTAGAATATCAATGTCATAAATTCGACTTAGGTCCCTTGTTGTTATACGCACCACATAGAAGCACCCTTTGGGCACTTTGGCTATGAGTATGTTAGAGCTTGTAATCCTTATTCTTTAATAATATCTTGATAGTTGCTCAATGCTAATGGGGATATAGGCATAATTGGCTGAACCCCGTTACCAAATTCTCTTGTTTCTTCTCTTCTATTTATTCTATGTCATTTATTTGTTTGCTTGTGGTCAATACTACGCAACGATAGCTTTCACTACACCAACAATTGGTATCACAACTAATTGGTAGATGACTCGTAACTCAGGCGCCTGATTATGCTAAAGAGGGTGAAGACATTTTGGTTGGACAAGGTCTATCAAAGGTAATGCGCGAGGATAAACCACATGAGTTCAAGAAGAAAACATGGTAGAACTATGGTGAGAGCAATATGTGTATTGATCCAGAACCCTATAAATTCATGTATTAGATTAGAATCAAGGTGTAAATAAGGACTCAAGTGTTGAGTTATGCTCTAAGATAGGTGATGGCAATATCTCTCTCGATGTTGGAGAGGGTGATCTCATTTGATATGAGAAGCAAGATATCATAATGGTGTCTCTATGACATCATAGTGAATTATATTATTGGCTAGCAGATCCACAAAAACACAGAGGCGTTGACTGATTTTGATGTTGGGTGTAACATGAGCATTAACTTTGATGCAAGGTGAAACACATGCATTGGTATAGATACAGGGTGTGAGATGAGAATTGGCTTGGATGCAAGGGTGTGACATGCGTTAAAAGTATAGGGTAATCAAAGTAATAAGAGATTTGTGTATATAGAAGATAGGAAGTTGTAACTTGCCATAAATAGTAAGCTTGTGTAATTTAGTTAGTAGTTAAACTTTCACATGCTATAAATAGCAAGTTGTGGTATCTTTGCTGAATAAGAAGAATTAGACAATCACATACTCTCTCCATCTATCTTCTTTTCTTTCTTTTCTAATTACTTGATATTGCTAAGTTCCAACAAAATCTGGTATCAGGAGCTCAAAGGTCCAAGATTGGTGGGTATGCGCAGGTGGTTCTGCTAGAGCAAGGGTGTGATCGAAATTCACTGCGTGTGAATCACCTTGACAAAAAGCAATCAGGAAGAAGAGAAAAGCACTGATTAAGATCAAAGTGTGGGATCTAATAAGAATTGAAGGAACAATCAGATCAATTGAAGACTCTGAAACATGGTTGGAGAAAATGGCAATAATCTTCCATCTATGGGACTCCCTATTCTCACTGAAAAGAATTGGGATCGATGGAAGACTCAAATGAAGGTATTATTATGCTTTCAAGAAGTAAGTGAAGTGATTGAGGATGGCTTTCTTCCCCTAAGTCTTGACGCCACAGAGACACAAAGGGAAATACACAAAGAAGCCAAGAAGAAAGAGAACAAAGTCTTGTTTCTAATTCATTAGTGTGTGGGTGATGTTCATTTTGAGAAAATCCAAAATTGCCATCACTTCCGAAGAACCATGGAACATCCTGATCAGAAGTCATGCATGTGGAGACAAGATCAAAAAGGTAAAGCTTCAATCTATTAGGAGGCAATATGAGCTATTACACATGGAAGAAGTTGATAGAATTTGTGAATATTTCATCAAGATCTTGACTATAATCAATCAAATGAAAGGCTATGAGGAATCCATCATAGATCTCATGATAATTGAAAAGATCATGAGATATTTGCCTCAAATATTTGACTTCATAGTGGTAGCTATTGAAGAAGCAAATGACATAACTATAATGAAGATAGAAGAGCTTCAAAGCTCTTTAGAAGCCCATGAAATGAGACTGTTTGATAGAAATCCAGTCAAGAAATCAGAACAAGCCTCGAAGGCAAGTCACTTCAAGGACGAGGACAAAATGAAAGAGAAGAGTTGGAAGGGAAGGCAAGGCTATCACAAAAGAGGACATCTAAATTCAGAAAGAAATAGATCAACTCATGATTGGCATGAATCTTTTGATAGGGGAGGAAGGTCAAGAATGAACCAGAAAAGGTTTGACAAAGGCAAAGTATAATGTTATAATTGCCATAAGTTAGGTCACTACTCTTATGAATGTGCTAATGATACCAAATTGGCTAAGAACAATGAAGAAGCATATGCAGCACAAGAATCTGACTCAGAACCATTGAATTTAATGGTGACAACTTGTGCTGCAGACTCATACATTGAGTCATGATATTTAGATTCAGGATGTTCAAACCACATGACAAGGCACAAGGAGTGGTTGATAGACTTTGACTCATCAAAGAAGAGTAGAGTAAAGTTTATAGATGATAGTTCTCTATAGGTAGAGGGAGCAAGGAATGTTGTTATCATCAGGAGAATGGATCAAAGGCCACAATCTCAAATGTATTGTATGTGCCTAAGATGAAATGCAATCTTCTAAGCATAGTTCAACTTATATAAAATGGATTCATTGTTCTAATGAGAAATGGGCAACTTGAGCTCTTTGATTATGAGAATAAGCTTATCTTTAGAAGCAAAGTGACCAAGAACAGAACATTCCAAGTGAATATCAAGGCTGCTAAAATTCACTACTTGGCTTCCATGGAAATCAGTGATAAGAGTTGGTAATGGAACTCAAGATATGACCATCTAAATTTCAAGAGCCCGTGTCAGTTAGGATCAAGACAAATAGTCTCTAGTATACCAATCATATCCCTACTTGAGAAGACTTATGAAATTTGCTTGATATGAAAATAGACTAGGAACTCATTCAAGTCAAAAGTAAAAATTAGGTCTAAGTCAGTCCTAGAAATTGTTCACTTTAATGTATGTGGCCCTTTTGAAATATCTTCTCTAGCTGGGAACAAGTACATCATAACCTTTGTAGATGAATTCAATAGGATGACTTAGTTGGATGTAATAAAGGCCAAGAATGATGCTTTTGATTCCATTCTGAACTTCAAAGCCTTAGCAGAAAAGGAAAGTGGGAAACATCTGAAGCTCCTTAGAACAAATGGAGGAGGAGAGTTCAGCCCAAATGAATTTGAGTCTTATTGCATGAAGAATGGAATAAGACATGAAATCACTGCAACCTACACCAATCAACATAATGGTCTGGCTAAAAGGAGAAACAGAACCATCATGAACATGTCAAGAAGCTTGATCAAAGGAACGAAATTACCATAAAATTTTCGGGATGAAGCAGTGTCAACATATGTATACATCTTGAACAAATGTCCAACAAAGAGGCTTGAAAGGAAAGTACCAATTGAATTTGATATGACTAGTCTAGGAAGGTTGAGTTATTTCCTAGACATGGAATTTGCATACATTGCAGCATGAATAATAATGCCTCAGAAAAAGTATGCAAGTGAGGTATTGAAGAAGTTCAACATGAACTCTTGCGACTCAGTTGGCAATCCTATTGAAACAAGCTTGAAATTGACTAAGGATGAAGAAGGTGAGCCATTTAACGAGACAATATTCTAGCAGATAGTAGGACTATTGAGATTCTTGTGCAATAACAGACTAGACTTATCATTTGGAGTTGGTCTTGCGAGTAGGTTCAAGTGTAAACGCAAGAAGACTCATCTACTAGCAGCCAAAAGGGTATTGAGGTACATCCAAGGAATAATTGACCAAGGAATTTTGTTTCCATATGGTAGACAAATATCAAAACTGGAATGATTGTGTATGCAGATTATGATTATGGTGGAGATTTAGTTGAAAGGAAAAGCACTTCAGGGTACTTGTTCCTACTCAACAATGCCCCATGGTTCTCCTCAAAGCTACAATTTGTTGCTCTTTCAAGTTGTGAAGTAGAATATATTTCAGGCTATAATGTTGTTTGCTAAGCTGTATGGCTCGAGGAGTTGCTAAAGGAGATGAAGGTTGATGTGAAAAGTCCACTACAACTCAAAATTGATAATGTCTCAGCCATAAGTTTGTCAAGAAATCCAGTGAGTCATGGCAGGAGTAAACACATAGAAGTGAGATTTCACTTTCTTATAGAGTTAGTAAACAAGGAGAAGCTTCAAGTGGTTTATTGTAAAACTGAATTGTAACTAGTTGACTCAGTTACAAAGGCATTAAAAGTAGACAGATTTGAAGATCTAAAGAGAAGAATGGATGTTGTATCTCTTAAAAACTTGTCTTAAGGGATAGTGTTAAAAGTATAGGGTAATCCAAGTAATAAGAGATTTGTGTATGTAGAAGATTGGAAGTTGTAACTTGCCATAAATAGTAAGCTTTTATAATTCAGTTAGTAGTCAAACTTTCACATGTTATAAATATCAAGTTGTGGTATCTTTGCTGAATAAGAAGAATTAGACAATTCTCACATACTTTCTCCATCTATCTTCTTTTCTTTATTTTCTACTTACTTGATATTGCTAAGTTCCAACAATATGAGCATTGGTTAACATTGATACAAGGTGTATGTTGTGAGTATACTCCTTATGGTGGAGTATGATAGTTCTTTTAACTTTGATTTTCGGACTAGACAATGGCGGTAGCGGTTGAGGCTTTCCAAAGAAGCTTCATGGTTCATTTTGACTGATTATTGAAGAGGACGATTGTTGGTGAACTTTTTTGTAGAGGTTCCATGCATATATTAAAAAACTTCTTAGTAATAGATGGTTAGGTTGCATGCTCCATTAGACGATGATAAGAGAAGCTGCACTACAAGTTTGGAGAGCTACACTCTTAATAATATCGTCGAGGATACTCAAAAGGTTTATGCTATGGGGGAGCAAACTCTTATGTGGAAGAGTTTCTAAATAGAATTAGACATTGAGCAAAGTGAAGTTAGATATTCGCTAAGGTGAAGATTGTTGTATACATTTCCTAAGGGGCGATATATTCGTCTATTTCAAACAACGTAGAGATTGTTGGAGATGTTTGAAATATGTTATTACTTGAAGTCTCATGTTGAATGTTGCCTAACATTATAATATAATAGAATATCAATGTTATATATTGGACTTATCTCTCTTGTTATTATGTGCACCAAATAGAAACACTCAGTGAGCAATTGGGCTCATGAGTGTGCTAGAACTTGTAATTTTTATTCTGTAATAATATTTGATAGTCGCTCAATGCTCCTAGGGATGTAAAGATAATTGCCCGAACCCCGTTACCAAATTCTCTTGTTTCTTTTATTCTATTTATTTTATATCATTTATTTGTTTACTTGTGATCAACGTTGCACAACAATCACTTCCGCTATACCAACATAACTGATTTGTTGATGTTTGATAATCAACTTGAGACTTATATCATTGATATGCATAACAATTTTGATTTTGTTTCTTTGAAAGAAATCAATAATCTTTCAGATAATTTGGTTGAAAATGGAAGATGCATTGTTTACCCATTAGCTTATCTTCTTGTGAAGTTAATCCAATTGTAGAAAGAATTTTTTCAACTATGAGAAGTGTGAAAAATAGGTTGCTTAATCAAATGAGAGATGTATGAATGAATATCTAATGACTTATATTTAGCAAGAAGTGTTCAACAATATTGACAACAAACTGATCATTCAACGATTTCAAAATGTGAAATCACAGAGATTAATTATGAAATATGTCATTTATTTGATTAAATATATTTAATTTTTTTTATCTAAACATTAATATTTTCATCATTTTATAATTGATAATATTTTAATTTTGAGTTTAATATATGTTGTACACCCTACTTCTAGGTCTAAGATTCTTTAGTGTGCTATTATAATTTTCCAAACCCAATCCACTTAATTTTTTTTATCGTGGACCTCAAATCTAGAGTGACAATGAACCAAGTTTGATTCTTCTCCAAAAATGATTGAGATCCAATCTAAAACATTGTAGTACCCTAATGTGATTTTGTTCATGTGAACTTTGGTTCCAATAGGTGAAATAAGAAGGTAAAACTTTATAATAGTTTTCTATCTTCCTAATTCGTCCCAAAATGACAAATGAATATTTGGTATCAACGGTTGAAATATGAAGTTACAAAATATGATATATTCGTAGTGTTAGAGTTTTTACATTATCATTGTATTATCAATTATTAATTTTTAATCATTATTAACTTTAAAAAAAAATAATTCATAAATAGTAAATAATACATTAACTATATAAATCTTTATAATGTCAGTGTTTAGATATTACTCTTCAACTTTATTATAGTCTTCTATCTCCTAATCCGTCCCAAAATTATAAATGAATATTCGGGGAAACAAGAATATAGAATCTATCCTAAAATGAATAAAATAAAAAGTGAATCCGTAAAAATCAATTTTCATATCTTAAAAGCTTAAACTAAACAAGGGATAAAAGAGGCCATCTTTACATATTTCCCTGACATTATGACAAACTAAACATAAAAGCAAATAAATTATCTATGTACTATACCATTATCCTTGTAGCAAAACTCTACATACTAATAGACATAATGATTTAGTTTATGGAGAACGATAATATAGGTATTTATTGAATCACTTATAGATCATTTACCGATCGAGAATTGATAATTTCACATATATTAATAATATATTATTTTTAATACATTATCTCTATTTTTTAGTATGCAACTAGTGTTTTTAGGGCACTCGTTAACCAAAGTAGTTCATAAATAAAGTTATCTCATTTATCATTTCCTTCATGACAATTATATTGCTTAAGTAGTTAATCTTTTTTGATATTAAAGAATATCCCTATACCTTTTTGTGTAAGGAATTAATTCCTTTAGGAGTTCGTGGCTGCTCCCTAATGAGTCTCGCTTCCAGGAATCGAACATCAACCTTAGAGATTCAATAGAGTTTTACACCATTACACCCACGTTTTTTTGGTTAAGTAGTTAAATTTGAAGGAGCCAATAGGCAATAACATCTCAATTAAGATTTATGTTTCCTTTAAAAGTAAAAAAGATAACTGGCAATAATATTTTGACACGCACTCATGTTTATCAATTCATAATTTTATTCTAATAAATTTTAATATTAAAAGTTAATACTTTTATAAATTAAAGGTGTATAAGTTAAACTTTAAAAATAAAGGATATTAAATTTATTATTAATGACAATGATAAATTAATTTATACACAGTTAATATATCATTCAACAAATATTTGTATCATTTAATATTAGTGTGTCAAAAGACATTTCCTGTCTGCCAACCTGTAGTCTTATTTTATAATATTAAATATTAAATTTATATTTTTTATTTTAGAGAATTAGAATATTTTTTATTGGATGTAACTCATGTTATAACTTTTGTATTTATTATAACTAGTATGTTACTTATCGAGCGACATTTTTACTTTATGATATCAAAATTTTAAGTTTTATATATTTTTATTTTGGTGAATCGAAATATATATTTTAAATGTAATTTATATTGTAATTTATATTTGGTGCAATTTATATTATAATTCTTTATCTTTATTTTAATTGTCAACAAATAAGGTAAGGGGTAGTTAATATATTGGTGATGGTTATATATGATATATATTTTTATAGAAATTAAAAGGGATTAAGTGAAAAATAGGAAATAGAAAATTATACCATGGTGATAGTTATTGTAGAAGAATATAAAAAACTGAAACATGATTATATGGTTTTTGTTGTGCCTTTATTAAGTAATATAAATATTCAACTTAAAGTGAGATGTATTAATTATAGTTATCTAGGATTATATAGTTTTACTTTAGAAATAAAAAATATGAAGGTCAAAATAGGAAAATAGAATCATGATTATAATTATTTAAAGTTTTGGCTTTATAAATAGTATAAAATATAAAATGAATATAGAAAACATAAATGATGAGTGATACAATGATAATATATAATACTCATAAACTATTAATATATTTTTTTATTAAATTTTATAAAGATAATATGCCATATTAGATATATATAAATATTACGGGGTTAATCAATTTAATCCCATTTCCCAGGAAATAACTTACTAGAACCATAAATTTATAACATGGTTATTTACAAAATTATAGAAAACGCACAATAATAAATAAAACACAATACATAATAATATTTATATCATTCTATTTATTACAAAATTATATTTATTGTTGAAAATATGTATTTGTTTCTCCCTTTTTGGGAAACCTTGTATACTTTTATCATTTTATTTAGAGTAAATTATACAGATATTCTTGGAGTTTTAATGAAATTATATAAACCACATTTCCATTTTTTATACCTTAAAAAATCTTCATAATTTATATACATACATTACATTGATTACTCTGACATGATAAATAAGTGTGATGTTTTGAATAAAAAACTATGATAAATGTAATTAAGTTAAACAAAATATGATATATCATGGTAATAAGTCCAAGTAGTATACGTGACAATATGTTTTCATTAGTTTTGATTCATTACAAAATGTATCAATAGTTTTAAGGAGATATTATTTAAATCACTCCTATCAAATATTGCAATTAACAAAAAAAACAATGAAAATATATTGATTCGTATACTATTTAGACTTGTTTCGACAATATATCATACATTATTTAACTTACTTATATTTATCACAATTTTTTATTTAAAAGATGACATTTATTTTTCGTCAGTATAATATATATACATAAATTAAAAGTTTTTTATAGATGTAAAAAATGGAAAGATAACTTGTATAATTTCTTTAAAGAAGAGGGATATCAATACAATCTACTCTTTTATTTATTATTAAATTATGATTGAAAACATAAAAAGAAGAAACATTTCCTTGTTTGTTTACAAGGCAGAGAGGAAAGTGGTGTTTTAATTTAAGTATCTGTTATCACTCACAAAGCCCCACTCCTTCTCTATAAAACCGCATAAACCGAAACTCTCTCCATTACTCTCCAACTCTTCACTTACTCTCCTTTTTCCTTTCCTCACTGTTTTTCTCATCTAATATGGAAAAACAAAAACCCGAACCCCAAACTTGGCGACCCGACCCGTTTCACACAACCACCGTGTTCAGGCCACCGGAGTCACCGTGGGACCCTATGGAGTTCCTCTCTCGTTCATGGAGTGCCTCTGCTTTTGAGGTCTCCAAGGCTCTTACCCCAGCTCAACTTCCACCACAACCTTCCAAACCCATCATCATGAACAACAACAACCACAATGGTGGTGGTGGTTGTGGTGGTCGCGGTGGTGGTAGTGTTATAATTGAAGAAATTGCTGGTGAAGTTGAAGAGTCTTCTTCTTCTTCTGTTGTTGCTGTTTCTGGGAACCCTTTTTCTTTTGCTTCTTCTGAGACTTCTCAAATGGTTATGGATCGAATCATGTCACAATCTGTATGTTTCTGTAAACTTAGTACTTTCATTTTTTTGTTTTTCTTTTTGTCTTCTCTGTATCTTATTTTTTTCTCTTGTCTTGTTCTGTTTCTTTCAATATTGATGAGTTTGTTCCATTATTTTTAATTTTCCATTTTTTTTTTCTGTAAGATTTCGAATTTCCATTCCTGGATCATCATCTTCCAGAAAAACCCATCCTTTTTATTCTTCTTCTGAAGAATGACTTTATTTTTAAGTTTACTATTGTGTTTACCGCAATCATGGAAAATTACGAGTAAATGCTACTGATGCTAATGATTTTTGACAGCAGGAGGTAACTTCTCCACGAACTTCAGGAAGACTTTCACACAGCAGTGGACCTCTAAATGGATCATTAACAGATAGTCCTCCACTTTCTCCTTCTGAAGTTGACGATTTCAAGGTATGTATTTAACTCTCTCTCTCTCTTTCACATCATAATTAATAAACAGACAAGACAACATTGGTGATTTTCTTTTCACTTTTTGGGTACAAAGCAAGAGTACTGATCACACTGCACACTTGTTACTACCAACCATCACATTGTTTCAGCTTTCTCTGTAACCACACCAACTAGCTTTAATAACACCCGGATCAAGAAATAAGAATCCTCTCCGGTATAAGAAGTTCTTGTTTTCCATTTTATTTTTAATAGTAATAAAATTATTTCATTATATATAAAAAGGATAAAAATGTCTATTTTTTCTTTGTTTTGGTAGTACTTGAGAGATCCTTCCCAGATTTACATGTTTTTCTCTTACCTTGCCTCTCTTCAAATGCAATTTTTTTTTGAAAAAAATATTAGATTTTTTGGGGGTTAAAATATACTGGTTTTATACATAAAGAACTATTTTTTAATACTACCCATTTGAAGATTCACTATATTATGATTGTTAGAACTTTATTAATTGATGTAGGAGTACATAGTTAAGCAATTTCTAGTGATTAAACGAAAGTGTGAAACTGAAGCCTGCAAAAGTGAAAGTTCACGATTTTGGCACTCTGTTTTTCGTGTATTCCCATTTCTGTTTTTCAAAAAAGGACAAACTTTGATAAAGTCTTTTTCAATGTTCCTGTTGTTAATATCTTAGAAATGATATATTATATGGGGTTTGATAACCATTATCCTTAACAACAAATGTTTAAACAACCAAAACATGCAAAGTTGATCTCGAGATTTAATATATTTTATATTAAGAGTTAAGGTTTTATGTGTTCCAAAAATGTAAAGTCTGTTTTTTTATCTACCAAGAAAACTGACTTTACATTTTTGTGTTACTTAAAATATCTTTTTCTTCTAATTATATTTTTTTAAAAGTTAACATATTAACTCTTAGGAAAATGTTTCTGTAACATCTATTCTCAACAACTTTGAAACAATTTTACTATTTACTATGAGAAGTACTGTATTTGGTGTTTTAAAGAGTTAAGAGTAAAGTTCCTTAAAAATTTGACTTGTTTATTACTGTTTGAATTACATGAATCTCCATAACCACTATATTCTTTCTGGTCTTGGTCCCCCTCCACTGTCAAGTTGGTTAACAACACCCACCTTTAACAAACACTGTCCCTGAGAGTTATTACACACAAGTGATAAAAATTTGTCTCTCTTGGGCTGCATTAATGGCTGATGGACCCTCATAATTACTAGGTGGGTAGACATGCATATTTTTTGTCACTGCCACAACAAGTTTCTTACTTTAGAATCTCAGAGACTAAGGTAACATGCAATAGTTATGTTTAAGAAACACCCACAAGTTCTTTTTAGAAGTGGTTGGAGAATAAGCAACAAGCAGCAGGAGTTTATGCATGCATATCACAAGTTTGGTTATTCATATTTGGTGTAATATTTGAATGAGTTCTATTTAGGAAATTATAGTTAGTAAATATGCTCAGTGACTAATACTTGATTTTGGTATTCAATAAATATTTTAAACTTCATCTAACTACTTGTGTTATGCATTTAAAAGTCTTATTTTTTAAATGGATTTATCGTGAGCCTTGGTGCAAGGGTGAGCTTGCTTGCCTTGTGACATGGAAGTCGTAAGTTCAAATCCTGGGTACAACTACATACACCCTCCCAGACCCCACTAGGTGGGAGGCTCGTGAGTTGTGCCATCTTTTTATTTATCGTGCCAATTTATGTAAATTTTTGAATGCCCATATGCATGTTTCTCTGCAGTATTCCCGCTGCAACAACCATCACAACAATGTCATCAGCAACAGCTTGAGTAGTCAATACAGGACTACCATGAATGGTGGCGCCGCAGCTGGTGGCGGCAGCAAGACAGTTGGGAGGTGGCTTAAGGACAGGAGGGAAAAGAAGAAGGAGGAAACCAGGGCCCATAATGCTCAGCTCCATGCAGCTATCTCAGTAGCTGGGGTTGCAGCTGCTGTTGCTGCTATTGCTGCTGCCACTGCTGCATCATCCAGCTCTGGCAAAGATGAGCAGAGGGCAAAGACTGACATGGCAGTAGCATCTGCCGCTACATTGGTCGCGGCTCAATGTGTTGAGGCTGCCGAAGCTATGGGGGCTGAGCGCGATCACCTGGCCTCAGTGGTTAGCTCTGCTGTGAATGTAAGGTCTGCCAGTGATATCACAACATTAACAGCTGCAGCAGCAACAGGTATACACATGATTTTAAATAACAATTGTGATTTGTATCTCTCACAGTTGTTCCCAATTGTGGGCATGCCCAAAATGTAACTGTAACTGTGGTTGTGATGTGGTTAATACTGTCACAGTTATAATGTTACGGCTGCAATTGTTATTGCATTTTAAAACTCTGGATATACATGATAATAATTGAAAAACATTCTTGTAGCTGTCCCTACATGGGGTATTCATGTTTTATATTTGTGTTGACCAAGTTGAGAATCATGTTTGTGGTTTGAATTTGCAGCTTTGCGTGGGGCTGCCACATTGAAAGCAAGGGCCCTCAAGGAGGTTTGGAATATTGCAGCAGTGATTCCAGTGGAGAAGAATTTGGTAGCTGGTGGTGGTAATGGTACTGGTAGCAATGGTAGTTCTAGTAGTAGCTTCAGTGGTGAACTAGCACCGGAAGAAAATTTCTTGGGCATCTGCAGTAGAGAATTACTAGCCAGAGGTTGTGAGCTCCTCAAGCGCACCCGCACTGGTATTTCTTTTAGTAAAATAATTTTTTTTAGTTGTTTCAAGTGTTTCATCTAATTTTTATGTATGAAATGATTGTAAAATGTTTTGATTGGTGAATTGCTTGCAGGTGAACTTCACTGGAAAATTGTATCTGTTTACATTAACCGGACAAATCAGGTGATTTTTTTATTTCCCTCTATTCGAAAATAATATAATACTGTAGTGCTTTTGGTTCTAGAGTATAATCAATCACTTAATTATTTGGTCATCAATTGGAGCCGTAATGATGAGTATGAACATGATTGTGGAAAAGTGTAAAGTAAGGGCGCTTAGTATGATGTGAAACCAATGGATCAAATAGCTTTATTTTTCCTAGAAATCTTCAATTTGTAACTCTTTAGAAGCTCTTTTTGTGCAGGTTATGCTAAAGATGAAGAGCAGACATGTTGCTGGGACCATCACAAAAAAGAAAAAGAGTGAGTCTTGTTACTTTTGTCCCTCTCTTACTAATAATTTAACTGATTCTGAGGTGGGTCTTGGTACATTTGGGGATTTGTGAAAGTTATGGTACTTAAAGTTGGTAAAGTTCAAATGGGTTTTTTATTTTAATTCCAAGTTCCCTTTTTGAAAATTTTCACAGATGTGGTGCTTGGAGTGATCAAAGACATGCCTGCCTGGCCTGGTCGCCATTTGCTCGAAGGCGGCGAGAACCGCCGCTACTTCGGTTTGAAGACGGTTATGCGTGGTATTGTTGAATTTGAGTGCAGAAATCAAAGAGAATATGATGTGTGGACTCAGGGTGTGGCAAGGCTTCTCTCTATTGCTGCAGAAAAGAGCAACAAAAACAGAATTTGAGGTTCTATTTGTTTGTGTTTGAAAAGAATATTTGGCACTTGGGAATAGGATCCACAGTGCTATTAACATTGTAGGTCTTTTGATACATGGTGGGGTTTTGGTCCATTTGTAAAAAGAGTAAGGTAATGGTAAAGTTATGCCAAATGGGGTACCTTTAATCTTGGACAACATATATGAATATTATTGTATTATTTTGATGTATTTTTTAATGGTAAAGTAAAGTATTTTGAAGCAAATCTTCTGTTTTTACTGATCTGGAAAGAAAAAGGATTGTCTTTGGACCAAGGCAGTCAAAAAAGAAATTTGAAAGAATGACATTTGAGTGAAAGTGTAGTATTGAAGATAAAGACAAATTGATTCCATGTGCTTTCTTTATGCATGTTGGTTTTGGATCCCAAGAAATTGTTTAAGGTTTTATGATCTAGTGCCACCATTGTATTGGATTGTATTGTCCATTTTGTAATCCAAAATAGTGTACTTTTTTTGCTTTTGATTGGTATCAAAGGCGTAATTATAAGACTATTTCTTAGAGTTGCAATAATGCTTTGGATAAAGCTCTCTAAATGGTGCAAACTATTTCTATTACAACCACCCATTTTTGGTGAAGAGTGTGTATTTTGTTTATGTACAATGCCTAAAAACCCTTAGTCACTTAGTGAATAGAAAATGTGCTTCACATGTTAGAAGGGGTTTATTTAAAGGATAAAACTAAGGTGTTATTTTATAAGTTTTCTGGTGTTGTTTTCTAATGATAATAAAACAAATGATTCAATTTATCAAAAAAATATAAACATATGTCACACTAGTTACTTTTGTTCACATTACAGAGCAATTTTGTATGCCTCAATAATTTTATATTCATGTCAGATTGGAAGAACCTCATTTGTTAACAAAGAACTCAATCAGAATTCAATCAATTAATTACTTGATGGAAAAAGGAGCTAGACGAGTTTATGCTCAATGAGACATGCTTTAATAAGTGAAAGCTATTTCTGATGGAAATAGCCGACAAAAAACTTTCTTACACACGGCATTAGGAGTATATAATTACTTCATCAAGTGACCATGATAGCAATCACAACCTTAATGGAAAACCATAGATAGATATCAATTAAAGATTCTGAATTCTGTAAGACACCATTCACCTCTGCCTACATCCTCTCTCAGTCATTTTCATTACAATAACAACATCAAAGTCTTTATCTTTTTAGGTGGTGTCAGCTACATGGATCAAATGATATTATAATGTTCATTGATAGAATATTAATCTAAGTCTTTTTTTATCTTTCTCATCTAGTTTTTCTTGGTTTCTGTAATCCTCTAGGAAGCTTCAATTTAATCTAATCTCCTTACAAGAGTCTCTATCAGTCTCATCCATACATATCCAAATCACCTAAGATGCGATTCTACCATATTTTCTACGGTAGGAGCTATTCTAACTTTCTCCTAAATAATTTATTTAGAATCTTATCTTGTCTAGTTGTCCTCTTATCTACGAAACATTTTCATCTCTTCTAAATGAAGTTTATTATCGTGTTATCATTTTATGCTCAACATTAAGTCTCATATAACATTGCAAGTCTTAGTCGTGCGGTAAAAGTTCACCTTAAGCTTGAGTGGTACATTTTTATAATAAATGATACCTGAAGCATTCAACCATTTCATCAAACCCGCTTGAATCCCATGGTTCACATCTTCGTCAATTTCCCATCGTCTTGTACGATTGGCCCAAAATACCTAAATCTAGTGACTTATGGTATAATATGATCCTCAATCTTTATCTTCAGAATAAAGTTTGTTCGCCTCTTCCTAAATTTATACTTCATATACTCCATCTTACTTTGACTTATATAGAATCCATGTGATTCTAAAGCTTATTTCCACATTTCTAATATGTATAATATTTACTAAAGAGGACCTTTATAATCAAAGTTTATCATGTCTGGTAACATTGAAAATGAGTAATAAATTTGTCATAAGTGGCTTGACAATGCAAACTTGAGATTTATCTCACAGCTGAATAAGCACAACCTCATGAGAGGATTACTAGATCATAAGTTTCATCCAACTCTCTTGTGATGTATTTTATAAAGGAAAACAAGTTAAATGATCTTTTGAGTAATGATAGCTTGTAGTTTTTTAGGTATCTTGTAACTTTATGACTTAGCCAATAAGTTAATAGAGTCGTTCCTTAAACAAAAATTGAAGGGAGTTTGTAGCTTTTAAAGGGGAGCATGTAGTATTTTAAAGCTATTTGAAATACAATTTAGAAAGTGAAAGTAAATTTCAATAATTTTCTTACCAATTATACCCTTCCAAATTTTAAAATAAATCATTAGTTATCCCAACTAAAAAACCCTATTATTTTTATGATAGATAAATATTTTTCACTTTAGTTTTTTTGTGATGTATAAATTATTCTTACATTTGACTCTTAGATGAGTATATAAATTATTTTCATATTATATATGTTTAATGATATATAGTTTCAAAAGTAGAAAAACACTATAAACTTATGCAATATTTTTAGAAAAAATATTGAAAACAGTAAAAAATATAAGTAAAATAAAAAATAAAAATACTGAAATAAGCTATCTAAATAGCTAAAAAATAAATATTGCATATAGTTTGCCATTTTTTTTCAAATTTCAGCAAGTTGCAAAGTTATTTTTACCGAACAACTTTAATTTAATAAATCATTTACATATCTATAAGATTTTAATTACCTTCACATCTGCAAGCTCACATTTATCAGCTACAAGTTCATAAATACACGCTAGTTTTATTGAACAGACCAATATCTTAAGATAATTAGAGTTGCTACACATTAATCTCTTTGGTTAAAAAAGATCTGCATATGTAATTAGAAAGAAATATTGTCTAGTCATTATAGACGAATACACTAGATTAACATGAGTTATGTTCCTAGTTCACAAAAATGGTTCTTTAAAGGTCTTTCATGTATTATGCAAACATAATGTAAAAAGTTTGTCCAATCAGGAGTGACCATTGTGAAGGGTTTGAAAATAAGCTATTCATAAGGCTTTGTTAGGAAGTTGGAGTCGTCCATTACTTCTCAAATTCTAGAATATCTCAACAAAATGTTGTAGTTGGGAGAAAAGTTTGATGAAAAATTTCAGTTTGTAATTCTTTTAGACTAGGTTTGGGAGTCTTATCTTGGAGGAAGAGGGAAGAGAATGTTAGAAACTCCTTTGATTGTTGAAATACTAATCCTAGGATCTTGAATCTCATGATTTTCACACATAATATAAAACAATGATATAAAGTCATACCTGAATCAATATTCTCATATCTACTCCTTTGATATACCTTTTGAGAGAGTGTTTTGGTATAATGGTCTTCCTCAACCAATTCTCGAATTCCTTTTGGGACCTTCGTTTTCTCTCCGATGAGGAGAGATGAAAAATAATTGTGATTTGTTGTCTTTAAGACCATAACCGTTCTTTATGTGTTAACTTATAGGGTTCTCATTACCCATATAGGTTAACCGTTTGGGTATCCAGTCATTAAGCCCATATTCGTTATGAGTTTTAGAAGTCTTATAGGTTGTCAGTAAGTAGGTCACTTGTTTTGTAACCCAAACAAATAAATAGCCGATCTATTTGTATTAAATATATGATACTCACATTCAAATGTGACTCGACCACGATGATCACCATATTAATATACTTAATGATATAGATCAAATATGGAGGAGTGACATGGAAATTTCATGCAATGTGATCTCAAACATGTCGATTTCCAACTGGTCTTTCTTTATTCTTTAGTGATATCAATCCAAAGTCTTTAATTGCAACACAATAGTTACAATACACAAGTTCAAAATAGAACAATAAACCATCAACTTTATTATGCATAAAACTATATATGATGTCCAAAGTAAGTCATAAAACATATAGACTCTCATTGAACTAAGGTATCCTAAGGAGAAATACTCATATGAGCAATATGCTCATGAAAGACTTTAGGTACCAAACCCTTACTCAGTAGACCAACTAGCAAAACATTTGTCCCTATATGTTCTATGAAACTTTGTCTATTTTGAACACTTTCTTTAATAACTAGAAACTTGATGTCAATAAAATTTGACTTTGTAGAACTCCTATTATTGTTGGAGTAAAGAACCGCAGACTTATTGTCATAATTAATTCCTAGTGATCTTTCAATGTCATCGACCACACGTAAGCCAGTGATACAATTCCAGAACCATATGCCATGATCTGACGTCTCAAAACAAACCATGAACTCCGCAACCATGGTTGAAGGAGCTATGAGTGTCTATTTACAAGACTTCCAAGAGATAGCACCTCTAACCAACATAATACATATCCAAAGATGTAGTGTCTATTGTCTAGACATCCAACAAAATCGGAGTCAGAGTACCCAATGATCTCTAAATTCTAAAACATCTGATAAGTTAGCATGTATTCATTTGTTCTCTTTAAGTAACACATAATATGTTTGACTTCTTTCTAGTGATGCAATATAGGATTGCTCAAATATCTTCCTAAAACTCCCACGACAAACGTTATGTCGGGTCATGTGCAAACTTGAGCATACATTAAACTTCCTACTAGAGATGCATAATGAATCTTTTACATCTCAGATATTTCAAGGTCATTTTTGGGCACTGTTTGAGACTAAACCTGTCTCCCTTAGCTATAGGGTATCCACGCTTTATTTTCTTTCATATCAAACCTATCTAGGACTTTATCTATATAGCATTCTTGTGACAACCGTAGGATACCTTGAGAGCGATCTCTTAGTATTTGAATACCTAATACAAAATAAGCTTCTCCAAGATCTTTCATTTCGAAATTCTTCGTTAAAAATCTCCTGGTCTCATGAAATAGTCTCATATCACTGCTCACAAGCAGTATATCATCGACATATAATACCAAGAATATAAATTTACTCCTACTGAATCTATGATACACACAATCATCAACTTTATTTGTCTCAAAACTATACGAGGTAATAACTTGATGAAACTTATGATTCCATTGCTGAGAAGCTTGTTTAAGGCCATAAACGGATTTCTTTAATTTGCATAGCATTGACTTTGAGCCAATTGACACAATGTTTTCTGGTTGCACCACATAGATCGTTTCTCTAATGTCACCATTTAGAAACACAGTCTAAACATCCATATAATGTAGCTCTAAATCAAAATGAGCTACTAGTGCCAATATTATTCTAAAAGAATCCTTCAAAGATAATGGAGCGAAAGTTTCTTTATAATCAATATCTTCTTTGTGAGTGTAGCCTTTAGAAACTAGACGAGCTTTATATCTTCAATATTACCCTTTGAATCCCTCTTGGTTTTAAATATCCATTTGCAACTAATAAGTTTCTCACCTTCAGGTAATTGGACAAGATCCCAAACATCATTATCATACATAGACTTCTTCTCATCCTTCATGACATCGATCCACTTTTGAGAGTTAGAATTTTTCATGGCTTGACAGAAGTTCAATGAATCATCTTCTGTTAACCCGATGCTATCCTCATGTTCTTGAAGAAATACAATATAATCATTAGGAATTGCACTTCTCCTCTTTCTAGTGGATTTCCTTAATGGCACTTCTACTTCTCCAGGTTGTTAAATTTATTCTATAGGTACTTCAGGAAGAACCTCATTGTTGTCTTGTTCTGGAATATTGCTAGGGACAATATTCTGAACATTATCTTCTATTACCGAAGTTGTTCCTTGAATGGTAATAGACACAAGAACTTGTTCATCATCAATGACATGTTCTTTCTCACAAACAACATTCTTTATGTTCTATTCCTTCCCAAAATTAACTTTCTCAAGAAATCTTGCATTTCCCGTCTAAAAAAAAAGAAGTCTTGAAGTGGGATCATAAAATTTATAGCCCCGAGAGCGTTCAGCATAGCCAACAAAATAGCATCTAATTATTCTTGAGTCCAATTTCCTTCATATGACCTATAAGGTCGTGCATCTGCTGGACAATCCCAAATGTCCAAGTGTTTTAAGCTTGGTCTTTTATTACTCCAAAGCTCATATGAGGTTTTTTTTCACTACTTTACTTGACATCCTATTAAGGATGTAAACTGCAGTCTTTAAAGCTCCCCCCAAAGAGACTCTGGTAAGGAAGATTGACTAGCCATACTTCTCATCATATCCTTAAGAGTTCGGTTTCATCGCTCAGCAACATATATATTTCTTTCACATATATATTTCTTTCACATCATCCTTATTGTTCTTTGTTTTCTTATTATGAGAGGTCATACTCAAATGAGCACTTTCAGTCTCATCTCTCTGTAGTCTCTCTTTCTCTAGCACACATTTAGATATAAACTCATTGAGAGACCATTTTTCATTCGGAGTATTATAGCTCACTTTGAATGGCCCAAAGTATGCATGAAGCGAGATCAAAACCAACTGTACGAGCAAGTCATCACCAAGCTCGAACTTAAGTTACTTACGTTTTAATGCGAGATTGGACATCTCCATAATATACTCCCTTATATTCCCTTTTCCTTTATACTTAATGGAGATGAGTTTAGCCAAAAATCTACTCGTCTTCGCCTTTTCATTTTTGGCAAAGTATGGTTCTATTTCTTCAAGGAACTTCCTTGCACTCTCACCCTAAGAAATAGAGTCCCAAAACGCTTCTAGAATAGAGCATTTCGTGATCATTAGACACATTCAGTTAGAGTGTTCCCATTTCTCAATTTTAACCTCATCGAGGATTTCCGAAGTAGAAATATGTTTCTCCACCTGAAGTGCCAGATCTAAATAAATAAAACCAAGAATAATTTCTACGACTTCCTTATAGACTTTAAAGTTTGTACCATTCAGCAATGATATGTTCTTAATTTGAGCAGAAATATTTGTAGTATTAGTAAAAGAACAGAACAAATTGCAATCATTATTGCAATTAAACTCATATTTAACTTTATCGCGCCCCAATTTTTGGCTGCACGACCTTATTAGAGTCGCCACTACATTTTTTCACCAAAAAATATAGAAAAATATTTTGGCCCAATCGCATTGGGCCTTAAACTTTGATATCTAGGTTCAGGAGTCGATTATAGACTAGGGAAGGTATTAGCACCCTAGCTGCCTGTTTGAACGATACCCGTACTATAATGCATGGATTATTAATTATATTGTTATCATATTTTTATCAAAGAAAATACATTATTTTTACTATTGTGTCTGACAAGATATGATCTTGGTCCTACATATCCCCCTTTTGGGAATCAAGACTACATAGTTCTTTGGGTAGAAAAAAGTTTGTTGGTTGAGTTAATTTTATTTCTTAAAAGATGAACGTTTAAATTATTATTTTTTAAAATGATCGAAGCATTGCCCTTATGTTCGATACCTCATCTCATATTAAAAGTTGATTAAGAAATTCTAATTTCTTTTGTTTTTATTTAAAATAATCTTTTAGTATATGGAAATATAATTAAGCCTATTAATTATAAGGAAGTGAAGTGTAGCCCATACGTCCAACACCATACTATACCTTCAAATTGTTGAAATATGATAAAAGTAAAGCTAATATTACAATTATCAATTACCATATGAGTTATATGAATTTGCTATAATTATAGTCAAATGTTACAATGATAATTATTACTAATATGACCCATAAAAGAAATAAATGTATTATAAATGAAATAAGAAGAAATAAAGTAAGGAGAATGGCATACATGTTATGCTTATTCCAAGAGAAATGAAATAATGTAATCCGCATGGATTCTGGCCAGTCAAACCACTAGTTGTGTGTGGAGTTTAGGCACTGATCAACAAACCTGAGATGTAGGCCACAATTCTTTTATCTTTTATTATTTTTGGTCTTTTCATGAAATGTTTTTTCTAGTGTGTGGTTGTTTCAAGTATTAGTATTTGTATTTGGGTAGGGAATAATACAGCAATGAAAACTAATTACTCCCACCAAGATTGAAAATGCTAAAAATAAACAGATTTGCACATACACGAATCTCGAAGAAAAGAAAGGAAAGAAATGTTGTTTTTGTTGTATTTTTCTAGATTTTGTAGTTTTCATGGATTGTTTTTTGGTTGAAGAAGATTGTTTTTGTTGAGGATTACTGGAAATCTATGAAGCACGGATTCGTCAAACACCTTCACGTGTCGGTGTCCGACACGTATCCGACACGGATACGTTCAAATTCACGAAGGATACGTATCTATAGAGTATCCAAAAATTAAAAAAATAAAATAAAATAAATAAATATTAAGACACGTATTCGATTCGTTTTCAATAAAATATAGGATATATGGATTCGTTTTCAGTAAAGTATAGGATATATAGATTCATTTCCAATAAAACATGATAAGATAGATTCGTTTCCAACAAAACATGATAAGATAGATTCGTTTTTAACAAAACAAGATAAGATAGATTCGTTTCCAATAAAACAGAGAAAGATAGATTCGTTTTCATTAAAATATGATAAGATATATTTGTTATGGAGGGCAATGATTTTAGGATATATTCGTTTTCATTAAAATAAGATAAGATAGATTTGTTATGGAGGACAATGATTTTAAATTTCCATTATATTTTTTTACTTTGGATATTTTATTTACACTTATAATTTTATCATATTTTATGTATTTTTATTATTTTATACGCGTATCCCTGAACGTATCGTATCCTCTATTTTGGAAAAAATGCGTGTCAACGTTATCGAATATGTATCATATCCGACACATGTATCAATATCTGTGCTTCATAGCTGGAAATAGATGACGAATAAAAGACATTTTTGGATGAAATTTTTATGAATTTGTGGGTGAGTGAAATGTAGATGGGAAATTGATGAGTGAGTTGATGGGTGATTTTTGGGTTTTTACGAATGAGATATTTTTTGGATTGTGGATGGTATGATCACTCTTTAGATTTTTTTCTCAACTTTTCTTATTTGGTGAATGGGGCATTCTATTTATACGCAATGTATTTTAACACATGTTCAAATCAAATGCAATCTCCTAATTAATTCAAATGAAAGAATAAATGGAAACCTATTTTTTTATTTAAATGAATTTCAAGATTTGATTTTCATCATTATGATACAATAATTGAAAATTCAAATTTACAAATAATCAATAATTAAAAATTCAAATTTACAATATTTTGGTTTTGGGACCCTTAAAAATGTCATTTTTTTCATTAGAAAATGTCCCAAGAATTTTTCTTAAAAAGTCTAAAATTATTTTAACCCTATGAGTATAGAAATAATACTTTTTGACTCCAAAATACTTAAAAGTGACACAAAAAATCTTGATTTGGATCCAACCAACAAAATAACTCTTAAAAAACATTGTTTTAATTTTGTAGAGCCATAAAAAATTGTTCTTCTTATTTTGATCATATAAACAAAATTAGTGGTATTTCTCATGATGGAAAATTTTCTAGAATTGGTTCTGCTAATAAGTGACCATTAAGTTAAGTCACTTAAAAACCGTTTTTTTTATTTTTCTTGTAATAAAATGCATTGAATATAAATTATAATGTAATTTTTGATCATTAACTAATATTCCTTTCAATGTTCTCTTTTTATTTTTGGAAACAATTTGTTGGGAGGAATTGAAATAAAACCCATTAAATGCTAATAGATTCAATTAAAACCCTTTTTGAAATTTAACTTGAGATGCAATTTTATGTGTTGGGCCATTAAGCCCCTTAAACATTAAAAAACATTTTTTTGTTATAATATTTTTGAAAATGTATTTTGGGCCAGATAAAATTGGATATTCACAAACTTTAGTATTTAAATTCAAATGATGATGTGACACATCACGAGATATCTAGCACAACATTAATATTCAGTCTTTGGACAAAAATGTTAACTTGTTAGTGCTAAACTCAATGTAGTAATCAAACATTGATAATTAGCTGTGTCACATAATAAACCTTTATTTGGACCGACTTATTATTCACATAGAAAATCATATGATTATCACATATTTATTGCTACAAGTATGTTTGTAATTTGGGCCAAATAGTAATCTTCCTTTGGGATGATAACTATTCACATAAAATGCAAACATACAATCGGCTTGATATTTTATATCAATCACTAATGGTATTGTTGTTTGTAATGCTCAAACATCGATCATAATGCATGTTAAATAATAAACCATTATTTGGTCTGCTTTATCATTCACATATACAACCTTATAATAATCACATATTTACCATCATATGTGTGTTTATAATCCGGCCAAATAATAATATTCTTTTGGATTGATTAATACTACAAAGATACATATACGCACTAACACTTAACATTTATTATGAACAATTCACAAAAAAGATGTCACTTTGGCGACTTCTTGTTTAATAAATTCACTTAAAATGTTAAACAATTTTATTTTTCAAAAGAAAAATCATTTACTTGAGTTTGACTCAACACTTAATCCAAAACAAATTGTTTAATAGATTCACTCTAGCATATTGATAGCATTACATTCATTCACATCACAAGGATATGCGTTTCGAATTCCAATGATGGTCCTTTTGAATTTTCCATTAAAAAGATATTACCATTTTATACATGACTAAATATGGCAGGGCACACTGCCAAACAAAAACAATGTTTCAACTATATCAACCCCTTAATAATGCAATTACCTGCCAACCAATGCAACAAACCATGAAATGTTCTAACCATTTAAACAAATAAGTTAGGTAATATATACAAAACAAGACATATTCATATAATAGACCCATCACAAGATACCTAACACAACATCAAGTTCTAGTCTTTGGACATAGAAATTATTTTGTAAGTTGTACTCTCAACGTAATGATCAAATATTAACAATTAGTTCTGTCAAACAATAGTCTTTCTTTCGACCGTCTACTATTCACATGGAAAAAAACTTTATATTTGTTACATATTTATCATTAGAGGTATGTTATTATTTGGCCAAGTTGTGTCTTTCTTTGGACCGAACACATTCGCATAAATAATATCATACTCATCTATGTAATTCTAATCAATTTCCACAATAGAGGTTACTTTGGCAACATATTGTATCAATTAATTCAAAATAATGACCACACGAAAAAGAAAACAATATGGGTCTATTATAAAAAAAATTATGATCTTGAAATTAAAACCTTTAGATTTGATATCTTTATATGATTAACAAATCTAATCCCATAATATAATTCCAAATAAAAAAAATATATTACATATATACTCACACATAAAAGTGAATGCGATCTTATATTAAATGCAAGTTGGACTTGAATCGAAGAAAGTAGTTCAAATGCAAATATTGTTGAAATTCCAAATCCAGTATGATCATGCATATCTTAAAACATATACGTAACACTATATATACACTTTTGTAAATTAGCATAGTAAAAATATATATAATTTTAAGCATTAACCGTAACCATTATATATATATATATATATATCTAGACATCACAACAACCTCATGCTAGAAACAATTGCATATGTACATATGTATATTTTGATTTGAAATATATATACAAGGCCATGAATTCCATATTGTATATATATAACAGAAAAACACGACTTAACCCATATATACCTTATACACATATACTTCAAGAAATTGCAAAATTTTAAAGTGACAAAATATAATATACATATTCATAATACAAATTATCCATGATTCAAATAAGTGGAAGCACATGAAAGTTATCCTCATTATTCATAAATACCCATTTTTCATAACCAATAGCGGAAATATAAAAAATCCTCAATTTAAAATTAGGGTTCATAAAAAATTTGGAAAAAATCATCTTTAATGAAGAATCATAAAATTCAGAACCTAAAGTTTTGATACCATTTGTTAGAAATTCCTTTGATTGGTGAAAACCAATCCTAGGATCTTGAATCTCATGATTCTCGCACAAAATATAAAACAAAGATATAAAATCATATCTGAATCCATGTTCTCAGATCTACTCCTTTGATATACTTTTTGAGAGAGAGTTTTGATATGATGGTCTTCCTCAACCAAATCCCGAATTCCTTTTGGCACATTCGTTTTTTCTCTGATGGGGAGAGGTGAAAACTATTTGTGATTTGGTATCTTGGGGACCATAACTGTTCTTTATGTGTTAACTTATAGGGTTCTCATTATCTCTTATAGGCAAACCATTTGGGTATCCACTCATTAATCTCATATTCATTATGAGTTTTAGAAGTCTTATATGTTGTGAGTAATTAGATCACTTGTTTTATAATCCATACAAATAAATAGCCGATATAATTGTATTAAATATATAATGTCCACCTTAATTAGAAATAATGAATTTATGACAGGGAATTGATGACTTTGGAAAAAGTCTCCATTGTTAGGGAGTTGGGGAAAGAGGTGTAGATGTTTTGCAAGTTTTCCAAAGCCCTCTAAAATTCTCCACATGTCCATTTTCATGCTTCTCTCAATTTGGGGTTTTTCTGTAGACAAATATGTCAAAGTATCTAAATATCTTTAGTAAAATCTTATAATTTCATTATTGTTCATTTTCCGTTATTAATTAAATTTTTAAAATGAGAGCAAAACAATATTTTTGCATTATCATTGCTTTAGTCATCTCCTATCTAAATTTCACACTCCCAAACAATGAATATCTAGATTTGCCTTCTTTCATGCTTCCCTTCATCACACCTCCTTATCCCTTGATCCATTTCCTTCTCTTTCCTTCATAACTCCCAAATATAATCTTAGTATATTCTAAAACTTCTAAAAGATTTATAGTTTATAATAATATAATCAATGAATTTAGATAAATATCAACTTGATGAGGTTATATTCAAGGAATGGAGTAAGAATTGAATCTGTTGTAGAGAAGTGATTCATGGACACTAATGCCTCTACCTGAAGACAAGTCAATTAATGGAAGCAAATGGGCTTTCAAGAACAAAGTTGACAAGGAAGGTAACATTGTAATAAATAAATCTAGATTGATAGCACAATAATATTTCCTCAAAGAAGGTATTAACTTCACTGAAAGTTTGGACCAATATCTAGATTAGAAGCTATTTGTGTCTTATTATCTTTTGTTGCATGCCATAATATAATGTTTTATCAAATGGATGTGAAAATTGAATTCTTTAATGGATTCATTAATGAAGAAGTATATGTCAGACAACCCCATATCTTTAAAGATAATACTTATCTATATAATATATATAAGATTTATGCAGCCTCAAATAAGCACCCAAAGCTGAGTATATGAGGCTCAATTCATTTTGATGATGAAATTTTTTTAGAGAGGAAAGATTGATACAATCTTTTTTAGAAAATCATATAATGAAGATTTCATTATTGTAGAAATATATATTGATAATATTATTTTTTATTCAATTGATGAATGTTCTATGGCAATATTTTTCACACATAATGCAAAAGGAATTTGAGGTGAGTATGATGGGAGAACTAAAGTTCTTTCTTAGAATTCTGGTAAATCAAACAAAAGACAAGGTATACATCCATCAAACAAAATAAAAAAAAAAATCATCTGAAGAAGTTAATATGGATGATTCCATACGGATGAACACTCCAATGCACATACACTTATTCCGAGAAAAAAATGAAATAGATGAAAAGTTAGAACAAAAGGTATATAACGATATGATAAGATCTGTCTTATATCTGATTGCACTCAAACCTTATATCAAGTTCAATGTTTGTTTATGTGCCCGACTTCAAGTTGATCTAAGATTAACAAATTTATTAGCGGTTAAAAGAATCTTTAGATATTTGAAAGATACCACTAAACAAGGTCTATATTATAAGACATATGTTAACTACAGATTAGTTGGACTCTTTGATGTCGATTACGCTAGAGAAAGAGTACAAAGAAAAAGTATCAGTGGAGGAAGTCACTTCGTTGGAAATAATCTTGTCTCATGTTCAAACAAGAGACTTAATATGATAGTATTATCAAAAGCTGAGATTGAATATATGTCTCATGCTAGTTGTTGTTCACAACTATTATGGAGTAAGAATAAACTAAAAAAGTATAATAGCTTCTTAATCAAAACCCCTTTGATGTGTGATAATACTGCTGCAATTAATCTATCTAAAATCTAGGTCAAAGCATAGAGATATATAACATCATTGCATTAGAGATTGCAACAAAAGGGAATAATCAATATTCAACTTGTCATAACTGATCATCAGTTGGCGGAGGTTTTTACAAAACATCTATTAGAGGTGTTTCATATTTATTCGAAAAATGTTAATATGATTTATGTTAAATTATGGACTATCCATTTAGTTGTCCATTACTAGTTGCTTCTAGTATTGAATACTCATTGATCTGTTAATTGTTGTTTTATGTGAGCATATTCCAATGCTAATGTAATCTTTTGAGTTAAAATAGTCTCGTCCATTACATATTATTTGTCATTATCTTATTGGACTTATCTAATGAATAAATTGCTTATTCATTATATGTTTCTTATGGACTAGTTCATTTCATGCTTATTGTTTACTTTTATATGAACTTGTTTTAATCCTTTATATTTTTGTGGTTATAAATGCATAAGTAAATTAAATATTGAGTTTAATTCTCTCCACCATTATTAGTCCCATCCAACATCCTCAAACCATGCTTTAATATTTTAAATTAAATGCCCACCTTTGATAACTATTCTATAAAGTTTTCAAAACCCTTCACCTTTAGCCTTACCCTAAAATTTGCTCAAGCTCTCAAAACCTCTTGTATTCTTAAAATAATAAACCTCTTACACATCAATCTGACAACCTGAAAAACCTACAATATAAAAATGCTAAACATAGTTGTGGAATACATTTCCACTTTGTAATGTTGAAGTATCACCATGTTAATGTGATACCCTACATCATCGGAGCTAGCAGGGATGGACTACTTAAAGAACAAGTCTTGGTTTATACAAGCTAGGTAAGAGAATATCATATGAACTCTCGAGTTTCTACAATTAGGGTAGTTGGAGAAGTATGGGGAAAGAATTACAACCTCTAAGAGGACAATATCAAACACTATATCTATGCCCATGAAGGATTTGTCATGTCTATTAAAGATATATTAGAGGATATTTTTGGAAGATGGTTGTTGATTAAGAAGTTATGAATTAGCTAGTTAGGTTTGTGTTAGTTGCTTGCTTTACAAGCTTTCTTTTCCTCTTTTCTCTTGTATAAATAAGTCATAGTGACTCATTTCTTATTCATTCAATTCAATTTTGTAATGAGAATTCAATGATTAATGAGAATATGATCACTCTTTCTTTCTCATTCTTATTTCTTTAAGCTTTCTTTCATATACTTCTTGATTCATTAAGAAACTTTCTTTTCCATGACTTTTACCATATTTTAACATGGTACCAGAGCGTAATTATTTGATCGTTTCCCCTTTGAACGCATGGAGTTGTGGAATCTTGCTCTATGGAGTCTCCTCGATTTATCTTATCTGCAGACACGATGATAGTTTTTCTTTGTTCATGCAAGAACCAAAGAACCATTCAAACTCCTTCAATTCACTCATCACCACTGTCAACTCCACAAAACTATCAAGAAGACCATGAAGAATACTCATTATTCTCTCATACTGCACTACTAATGCTCCATTCTTCTTCTTTCGAATGCAGAGATTCATCACTATTCTTCACTCGATACACGGTTGCTTATGTTCAAGGAGGTCTTTTACAAGGAAATGCATCCGATTATGGCTCTGTTATTCCAAGATTCAACATTTATCATCATCATCATCATTCTGTCTTGCCGAAAATCAAGAGAAATATATGCTTCTGCTTATTAGCCAATATCACCAATTCAGATAGGAAGGATCACTCAAGCAAGCAAGGATTACCAAATCAGACACAAACAATCTCTTCGCTTGGGCGATAGAAGCATCGCTCGAGCGATGAGCCACTAGGAAGTTTGGAATGAAATTCTTGGATTTGTCGCTTGAGCGACAACTGTCTCTTAAGCGAGAGAACTCCTCGCCTGGGTGACAGAAGCATCGCCCAGGCGAGGAGCCAAAAGGAAGTTTGGGAATGAAATCCTTGGATTTGTCGCTTGAGCGACAACTCTCGCTCAAACGAGAGAAATCCTCGCTTGGGCGCCAGGAAGTGACCTGGGCGAGGAGCCACCAATACCAAGTGCACTTTCACCAATTTAGATTAGAATTATTTTCAAGTACATAAGCTAGCTTCTTGATATCCTCAAGCTCTTCAAGAATGGAGTACCATGACCAATTTATCCTATACAAGATTACATTCTTTTCTTATTCTTCATCATTTACCCATCTTTCTTATTCACCATTGAAGCATCTCATTAGGATCAAGATTCTGATCCGTTCTCTCTCTTTCATCATCAATGGTTGGTTTGCTTCTGTCCATGATGTTTAAGCTCATCTATAACTTCTGTCATGAATGGTTAAGCATTAGATGGTAGCTTCTGTCCATAGTGGTTAAGCAAAGATATAGCTTCTGATATGGATGGTTAAGCGTTTGATGATATAACTTATGCCATGGATGGTTAAGTGTTGTTATTACATCAAATCAATTTCAAGCTGGAGAGTGAAAATTTTCACTCACCAGCTTGACGGGGGATACTAAAGATATATTAGAGGATATTTTTGGAAGATGGTTGTTGATTAGGAAGTTAGGAATTAGCTAGTTAGGTTTGTGTTAGTTACTTACTTTACAAACTTTATTTTCCTATTTTCTTTTGTATAAATAAGCCACAGTGACTCATTTCTTATTCATTCAATTCAATTTTGTAATGATAATTCAATCATTAATGAGAATTGTAAGAACACGATTGCAACTAAGAGGGGGGGGGGGAAGTGAATTAGTTGACTTAAAATTATAGTAACTTTTTCTGCATAATGTAAGAGTTAATGTGCAACGGATAATATTGCAGAAAATAAACAAGTAAAAAGTAAAGAGGAAAGGGAAAGGAGAGTACACAAGTATTTTATACTGGTTCACCTTCTTGTCCACCGAAGGCTACGTCCAGTACTCTTGCAGCACAAGAGATTTTCCACTAAATATTAAGAGTTGTAATTACAATATCTCACCCCGAGATCTCTCTGTACCTTACACACTCACTAATATTTATACCTTGGAAAACACTTTTCCAAGTCACTCTATCCCCTTTCTATTCACACCCTGTGAAAGAAAGATTGTTTGCAATGAATGAAGAATTACAACAATGGCTTTGGATTGCCTTTACAAGTATGAAATATTATATCACTTGCAATCCAATCAACTCTCTTTATATGCTTAGTAATAATGCTCAATATATTTGTGAAAACTTTTGAAGCAATTACTCAGAATAAATTCTCTATTGAAAGTTTAAGAGCTCAGTGCAAAAGTGCAGAAAAACAATGAGAGAATTTATGAGAGTTGTATGAAA
>NW_017723802.1:0-1048 GCF_001865875.1 Lupinus angustifolius
TGATGTTGATGTCTTCATCAAAACCGTGCCAAGGTCAGGAGCAAAGATCTTCTTCACAATCTCCCCTTTTTTGATGATGACAAACCAATATCTTCTGGACAACATAGTTTTCTGAATTTTCTGAGAGTAGTATACTTTGTGATATATCTTGACGTGTCTTGAGTATGCTCCCCCTATATTGTATGCTCCCCCTTTCATTTGGAGTTAAGTGCCTGGAATAAAGTTTGACAGAAAATACACTCTCCCAAATTTTCCCCCCTTTTGACTTCATCAAAAAGTAGAAAAGCCAAGAGTCCAGCACAAATATATATAGCATATATAGCATACATGATGAATAACACAATATATGAAAATTAATGTAGTGCATAGTTAAGATGTTTCAATCAAGATAAATCATAAAACACCAAAACATAAATTTGTCCAGCAGCAAGAACATAAAAACAAACAACAACCAAGTAAAAATTTGTCCGAGATTAAAAACAAACACAACCAGAAAAATCCTAACAATAGGTATACTAAGATTCAGGCTCCGTGTTATCTTCATCTATATCCATGCTGTCCATCCTTGAGGAGAGGCAATGAAGTTCATATCGGATTTGTTGATTCTGAGAGTCGAGAGCATCCATCCGATTAGTGATGTAGCCTCGGAGAGAAAACAACTCATCCATAATCATTTGGTTTGAGGACATGGTAGCAGATGAAGATGTTTGAGCTTGAAACTCAGATGGTTGTGGCTTTCTTGAAGATTCAGAGGCGTCTTTGTTTCACCAGTCATAGAAACTCTGAAATGCTGAAGAATTTTGGTTATAAAGATAGCATATGGCAAGGGGCTTTGAGTACTTCTAATGGCCCACATTTGTCTCATTATCATGAGAGTCCAATTGATTTTGATATTAAACTTTATGGCATACATCAATTGGAGTTCTATGTCACTTATTTGAGAATGATTTGAAAATTTAGGTATAATGACATAGCTCAAGAAATAATGAATCAAACGTTCCTCTAGTTTGAGATATCCAACAAATAGGATGTCTCGGTGTTTGACAGT
>NW_017723803.1:0-637 GCF_001865875.1 Lupinus angustifolius
CAGAACAAAAGTCAAAAAGTTTTTGTTGACGTATGAGATAAGGGAAAAGAAAATCTTCAAACTCAAAATTATACCATATTTAGGAGTAAAAATGGCGCGACCATGGAAGTGTTCCTCAAATATCTTGCATTGCTTATCGTTAGCAAGAAGCCTTGTTAAGTCCAGAGGGTTGCATTCCAAAGTAGTTGTTCCTTGACTCCTTTGAGTAGTATTGGAGCGTTGTTTCTTTGATTTAGAAGAGGAAGCCATGAAATTGGGATTTTGAAATTTTAGGTTTTTGGTTTTTGGGAATTTGGGGTTTTTTGTTTTGAGCCACTAATCACAAAAATGGTTGGTTATAAGTGTTTAGAATCAAGAATATGATATGAATGGACACAAAGATCACTCAAAACGGATCAAAAACAAGATTTTTAGAGGTTGGGAAGCTTTGAGAAGAAGAGAACACGAGTTGAGTGAAGAAGATGAGTTGAAAAATGCAGAAATTATATATATAACAGCATAGAGTAATCGATTACCCTCTTTGAGTAATCAGTTACTCAAAAACAAATTTTTAAAATTTTCAAACAGCAGCTTTGAGTAATCGATTACTCACTAGGGTAATCGGTTACTGAAACACGCTGTTTCACCCTGTAATCGG
>NW_017723804.1:0-22548 GCF_001865875.1 Lupinus angustifolius
GTAAGCTTCATCAAGAATGCCTAATTCAAGTCTAATTTTGTAAAAAGGTTCTTTTGCCAAGGGCTTAGTGAAAATGTCTGCAAGTTGGTTATGAGTATCAACAAATTCTACGGATACATCTTTCTTTTGAACATGGTCCCTTAGGAAGTGATGCCTTATATCTATGTGTTTGGTTCTAGAATGCATACTAGGATTCTTTGTAAGGTTTATAGCACTAGTATTATCACATTTCAGCGGAGTGCAGCCTAAGTCTAAGCCATAATCTCGTAATTGTTTCTGAAGCCACAACACTTGGGCACAACGACTACCTGCTGCTATATATTCAGCCTCAGCAGTGCTTAGCACAACACATTCTTGTTTCTTGAAAGACCAAGAAACTAAAGCATTACCTAAAATGTGACAAGTACCACTTGTACTTTCCTTTCGGATTTACATCCGGCAAAATCTGAATCCGAATATCCAACCAGTTCACAAATACTTCCTTTCGGATACCACAGTCCAACTTCAGTTGTACCTTTTAAATATTTTATAATCCTCTTAACAACAACTAAATGTGATTATTTTGGTTTAGACTGATAACGTGCACACAGACATACACTAAACATAATATCAGGTCTACTGGCAGTTAAATATAGAAGAGATGCGATCATACATCGATACTTTGATATTTCAATACTTTTTCCATTTTCATCGGTATCAATGTATGTGCTAGATCCCATAGGAGTAGCTATTGGCTTGCAGTCATCCATATCGAATCTTTTCAGTAAATCCTTGGTTTGACTTACAAATATGCCATTATCAAGCTGTTTGATTTGAAGTCCAAGAAAGTAGTTCATATTTTCCATCATGGACATTTCAAATTCTCCTTGCATCATTTTGCCAAATTCACTACACAAATTTTCATTAGTAGAACCAAAAATAATATCATCTACATAAATTTGAACTAGTAAAGTATGATGATTTATTTTCTTTATGAATAGAGTAGTGTCGACCTTCCCTTTGGTAAAACCTTTTTCTATCAGGAAAGTTGTTAGACGATCATACCACGCTCGTGGTGCTTGCTTTAGACCATATAGGGCTTTCTATAACTTGTAGACATAAGAAGGATGTTTTTAGTCTTCAAAACCAAGAGGTTGTTCTACAAACACTTCTTCTTGAGTGTAACCGTTGAGAAAGACGCTCTTGGCATCCATTTGATATAGCTGAAAATTAAGAGAACAAGCATATGCAAGTAATAGCCTAATAGCTTCAAGTCTAGCAACTGGAGCGAAGGTTTTATCAAAATCAATACCTTCTTCTCGATTGTATCCTTGGGCTACTAGTCTAGCTTTATTTCTAATGATAACACCATTTTCATCAGATTTATTTCTAAAGACCCAGCGAGTTCCAATTACATGCCTATTTTTCGGTCTAGGAACAAGTTCCCAAACATCGTTTCTCTCAAACTGGTTTAATTCTTCTTGCATAGCAAGAATCCAGTGTTCATCCTCGATTGCATCATCAATCTTGGAGGCCATGTTTAGATAAGCATGAAGCATTCTACGAGTGGTTATACCTTTACTTATGTCACTGATGATGTTTAGATAAGCATGAAGCATTCTCCATTCTTTTGGTAGATCTGAGTGTTTGTGTTCTTCTTAAGGACCGATTCTTTCTCTCTACAACACCATTTTGTTGAGGTGTTCTAAGAGCAAAAAAATTGTGGTTGATCCCAAGATCATCACAGAATTCCTCAAATGATGAGTTTTGAAATTCTCCCCCATGATCACTTCGTATAACAGTGATTTTCAGAGATTTTTCATTTTGAACTCTTTTAGCATAAATGCTAAAGGGTTTGAATGCATCATTCTTATATGAAACATGTTGATGGAGACGCCCTCACATTCTCTTGACATGGTTTAGAGATTTTGCGCTTCATGGGGATAAGGTCACAATAATACCCTACCCACCTTCTATCTAATGTGATGAAGTTTCAAGGTATTCATGACTTACTAGAGAGCATGTTTTCTATAGACGTGGATTAAACCCTACCAAAAAAGGGTTCTCAACTTTCACTTTTGGAAAACAATCATAACTTAATCATTATAGGTGAAATTTATGCAAAACTGCTCGAAACACAATTCCCTTAGAATGATTCGTTTAACATCCGTGATGGACATTATGAAAATCTCATTAAAATTCAAAGAGATTGGAAGTATTGTTCCATTCATTAGAAACAAAACATATCCCAAAAAGACCATTTTATCCTTATGTATATGCGAAATCAAACCAAGTACAACCATGTATGCTTGGTAATCGGATATTGACTATGAAAGATAAGATCCTATTAAGTATTGACTAAAATTAAAAGAAGGATGTGGCCTTCATGTAGTCAAGTAAAAAGAAGTGGTTAAAGAAGTGGAAGCAATCGGATATGCTAAGTCATGGGATCTAAAATAAAATTCTTAGTATGTTCTGTGTTTACAACATTGTCTGATCTTACACACTAGAATTTGTAATTATTCTCTTTCAAAGTGTCTAATTTGTAATTATATTGGTTCATTCAATTCATATATAGCCATATTATATATAAATAATAGATAGTAGATTGTTGTAATTATATTCTATAAAAAACAATCATGAATATAAAGTAAAAACAAATGTATAAATAATGTAAAACATACATTAATAATTGAATAGTTAATGTTAATTGTTGAATTAGCTAAACGACGAAAGTAGCAATTTCTAATTTCTTGGCAAATTGACTATCTGAAATAAATTGGAGTTAATTGACTCCTCAAGTGATTTCCAAAGTATTAATGGTAGAAAATAAAATATTGGAATTTGAACGGATAATCGTAAATTTCAAAAAATCAATTCCTAAATGATTGTAATATGTGAAACTTGATTGAAGGTCATGTTAAACCACAATTTTGTAATTTAAAGTAAAAAAATTCAAATAATGCCAACAAATTCCTAATTACATGGAAGCATTACAAACATAGTTAATCAATTAAGGAAACTAAGGAATAAATAGATTCATTCAAGATTCAACAATGTAGTTTATAAATAATTCAAACAAACATAAATCAAATATATATATTACAATGCTAATAATTTATTTATATTTTATGATTGATTTTAATAGATTACACTCGAAAGAATTAGTTTGTTATCACAATTAAATCAAATCAAGGATATTATTTTTTAAGCCATAAGTACATGTATAATAATAATATGATTAAAATGAATCAATTTGTTACAAATTCATTACAAACTCTCACACCCTACTACTATTAGATCATCCACCTTCAAACTCTCACACCCTACTGCAGTTAGATCATCCACCTTCTAACTCTCACACCCTATTTTTTTTAGGGATTCCTCCTTCATCATCCATTCTAAGGAATAGGAAATAATATGTAAAGTAGTAAAGAAAGGAAAACCATTTATGCATAATTATAGCTAAATAATAAATAGATTCATTCTTAAGTATAAGAAATAATAGGTAAAATAGAAAAGAGAGATACCATTTATGTATAATTATAGCTAAATAATAAATAGATGAAGTAACATCGGAGAATCTTCTAATCAAATTTTATCACTCATCTTAATCAAAATAATCAATGAAAATGTATTTTAAATAAGATATTTACAAAATAAGAACAAACCTACAATAATAAAGATTGAGTGGTAGGATGCAGCAGCCATTAGACCAGATTTAACAGAAATGGCTAGACGTGTTTTTGTTATGACGACAAAGTAAATTTGATAAATGAAACATTAGATTGTAGATATGTGAAAGAAACGAAAGAGGGAGGGAAGAAGATGAATATATGAAATGATAATGGAGAGATAAATAATTTAGATGTGAAAATAGATTCAATCACCTTTAATGTGAGGTGCAAAAAAGTATTAAAATATTAATTAACATGAACTATTGTTGGAAGATACATATAATTAACAGTATTAAAATATACAATGTATAAAAAAGGAAGATGCAATGTTAGAAGATACATATAATAACATGAACATGTTTTGGAGGAAAGTTTTGACTGAAAGATTACACATGTCATGAGAGACTTTTTTTTTAATTATAAATAGGTAATATATCATTATAGTTTCTTCTCTTTTCTTCTTACATGAAAGGTTCAGAACTCCAGCTAACTTCTGACATCTTATTATTCTCGTTTTTTTATTATTATATTCCTTACATTTTAAATCATTTTATTTTTTTATTAATTCTAGAAGACATATTATTGTATAACATGAGGAAAATAAATGACTTTTGAAATTCGAAATTTATTTGACGAAAATAGTCTCTTCTTTGGACAGTTGTAACAAATATATGATATATAGTTTAATCTTTTTATCAGCCTTTCAATTCATATATAGATAATAGACTTGTAAATATTTTAATAGAAAATCAAATTCATTTGTTGGGCAAATGAGAATAAAATTGTAGATTTTAATAAGAGATGTACACAGAGACATAAAACTAACCTGTAGAGATGCTTCAAGGAAGAGTCAAACTGCAAACAAAGAGATAAGAGGATAAGAACATAATAAGATGAAGAGATAAATAGATTAATAACAACAAACAAACAAATACAATATTGTAACTTAAGTGAACGTGTGTGTGTGTATATATATATATATAAATGGAGATCAAATACATATCATAGTTTTTGAGGATTTGGTCATTGTTAATGATGAAATCCTTCTAAATCCTTCTAAATCAGACAATAAGGAAGATGATTACTGGAAAACCAAATTTAAAAAAATAATGAAATCAATGAGAATATATTTACAAAATAAACAAAGCAATGAAATAATAAACAAAAAAATCAAAGAAAAATAAGAATATACATACAAAATAAACAAAAAAATTAATCAAAAGATCTGAAAATAAGAACATATCTAAAAAAGTAAAAACATATCTAAAAATAAAAAATTGAATGAAAAAAATAAACAAAACAATCAATGAAAAATGCACTTTAAACAACATATTTATACAATAAGAACAAATCTACAATGACTACACATGTTTTTGTGATAATGACAAAGTAAATTTGATGAGTGAAACATTGGACTGTAGATATAGGAGAGAAGAAGATGAAATATGAAATGAAAGGGGAAAATAAGAAGACGAAATATGAAACGAATGGGGTAAGAGAACAAGATATGAAATGATAATGGAGAGAGAAGTAATTCATATATGAAAATGGATTCAATCATCTTTAATGTGAGGTGCAATTTCTTCATAGAATTAAATAACAAATGTGTCCACCAATTATTAGTAGTGAAATATACAATATATAAAAAGGGAAGATGCAATGTTAGAATGTACATATAATTAGCATAAACATGTTTTGGAAGGAAAATTTTGATTGAGAGATTGACACATGTTATGAGAGATTTTTTTATATTATATAAGTAATAGATGTATTCAAATGATTGGACAATTAGATATGGATTCAAAACACAATGTGATGCATTTGAAGTTATTGGACTCAATTGTCATTAGGACATGTTTTGTTTTAGAAGTACGAGACTTGATTTTGTTCACACATGTCGCTATATATATATATATATATTATTCAACCATTTCTCATCTAACTTATTTTCTTTATAAAATTAATTTTAAACATGAGTGATAACAACATATTATATTTATCAAGAATTACTTCATTGATAATTTATGCCTCCCAAATTTTATTCTTTGTTATTCATCAAAATATGAAGAAAGCTTGAGATTAATAAGTTGGTATGAAATAATTTTCATTTGAAAATATAAAATCGCCATGGTTCTGATAAATATTTTTTTAATTGATTAAATAATAATTAATTATGTAAAAAGTAGTTTTATTATATAATCATTTATGAGACTCTTATTCCCTCCACTTTTGAGTTATATATTCATTAATGAGGCTGTTCAATGCGAAACATTCTCATTTCTAAAAAAAAGTAATAAAAAAATATTTTTGAACAATACGTAGTTAATAATGAATTTCTAATAATTATTAAAAAAAATTTAATAGTAAATAATTAATAGCGAATCTCTATTTTTGGTACATGAATCTCTAATCCAATAAATAAAAATGTTTTTGATATCAAATTCCAAACATGCATATCTTTTTAATAAAGACTTACTTTAATAGGAAGAGGATAACCAAAACTATTGTAATATCTTTATTTTCTTTCCTTTCTAATTAAGAAGTGCTCGCAACCATTTTTGGTACTTTTACCATCTCTTATAGTTTTGTTTGGTTTCCCACATGTATCTTTACACTAGAGGCAATATTGTCCGAGTCAGGAACATCCACAGGTGTATATGGGGCTAACTCTTCCAGCGGACATTTTTTTTTCATCCACAAAACTCGAACCCAAGACCTTACTTAAGGGGAATCAAGCATGTATCACTTAGGATTAGGAAAGATAATACAAAATACTATATTTATAATTTTCATATCCTCCTTTATTTTAACTACATTATATATTTTATAGAAAAATGATAAATACTCCTATAAAATTAACTTATAAATTATCCGGCAACATAAATAAGTATCATGTGTCAGAAGCATAATTTTAATGTATAATTTATAATATGTCATTTTCCATCCAGATAGATATATAAATTGACTTTGTAAGATGATATATCATTACTATGTATAATAGTCCTACCACAGATCACATTAAAATTGTAGTGTCTAAAGTCTTCAAGTCTTGTTACTTCTAACCAAAACAATCTTGTGTCCATTATATAAGTACCCAACGTTTGCCATCTGCATGACACTTGCAGGTGAAAGTAAAACATAGCAGAAGTTCAGTATCTACTCTTACTCCTTTAGCGCTCAAGCTAATGTCTTTGACACTGGCAACTACACTACATCGCTGCAAACCATCGATTCTAGTTCATTTGGCAAGTATCTTTTGGCCGGTCATTCTATCCGGTACCGGAGAGGATCTATATTATATATATATATGTATAACTTTTGTTGTTGTTTATTTTCAGTTTCACCACCAAAACCGCTCTTAATTGCCAACCCTGTTGAAGCTGGACTATTTCCAATTCTTCTGTTCCTCCATGGCTTCCTTCTTGAAAATTCATTTTACTCCCAGCTCATGCAACACATAGCCTCTCATGGTTTCATTGTTATTGCTCCTCAGGTTAGTATTTGGTATTGCAAGAACCATATTACTAGTGTTGTTTGCATCATGGTATTGTAAGCATCATCTTATTTTATTGCGGTTGCTTTTTAGTAAGGGTAACGAATGAATTAAATATTTTTATATCACAAACTTATAAGTTGGATAAAAAACTATCAACCAATCAAATATAGGATGAATCATATCTAAAGTGATTCAATTCATTCATCCAAAACTTAAATAGATAAATTTCAATTCATCTTTCAATATTTTTGATTTACTTTTAGAAAACTTAATTTGAAACCAAAATCATTATTTCAAGAAGCCTTTTTTAAGACACTTTTCCTGATAATCACCTTTTCCAAATAATCATTTTTACCCACCAATCTCCCAAAAAAATGAAGACTATTGATGTTTCACACCACCAATCTCCCAAAAAAGACATTCATGAAAACCAGCATAGACATCAGTATCGATCATATTATAATATATGTGCCATTGCAAGTACTAAAAAAATGTTGGGCCAGAAAATTGAAAGATCTGCATGGGTTTAGTCCTATAGTCAATGGATATTTCTTTGCTTTATCCTAATATGGTTACTGTCTTTAATCCTCATTGATCCAATTATTGAACAGCTTACCTCATATCACAAATCTCTTGTCTTAGTCAATATCTCAAATTATGTCTTGCATTAATAAAAATATGACATATTAATTAAAAACATTAAACATTTATTATTTTTCATATCATTAATACGAGACATAGTTTAAAACATGAGTTAAGATAACATATCTTTGTTTCTTCACTATGTCACGATTATTTATCAATTAGAGTTCAATTAAAAGTTTTTTATTGAAAAATAAAGTTTTAAATATTATATTTGAAATGGTATGATTTTTTTTTCTTCACATTTTTATTTTCTTTGTTCATGATGTATATAACTAACTCCACCTAATAAAATAAGTGTTTACTTGTTGCTTTACTTTTTTGTATATAGTTATTTCAAAATATTTTAGAAAAACAAAAATAAAGAATGTCATGTGTATTTTTGTTTCGATCTGAAACATTTAAATAATACGTGGTTCAATTTGATTTGGTTAATTTACATTAATACATTTAATATAATCCAAAAAAAATCATATGAAGTTTCGGTTCAGCTTTACAAATAAAAATAAGAAAAGTCTAACAATTTAATCTTGTATTTTATCGGATTTTTCAAATGTGAAGTACACCTTATTATATATGAGTTGACAACTCCATAATTTCATATAATGATTATTTGTGGTCATCCTTTTATCAACTGTTAGAATCCTTTTTGTTGTAACACAAAGGTTGAACTAAATCTTGTTTTTAATTGAACAGTTGTATAAGTTGCCAAAAACTGATGCAAGTGATGAGATTAAATCTACAGCTGCAATAACAAATTGGCTCTCAGAAGGACTCTCCAAATTACTTCCACAAAATGTAAAACCAGATTTAAGCAAGTTAGCACTTTCTGGCCATAGCCGTGGAGGCAAAACAGCTTTTGCTCTTGCTCTTAAAAAATTAAATACTAGCACCACTCTCAACTTTTCAGCCATAATAGGAGTAGACCCAGTTGATGGACTTGGAAAAGCAGTGCAAATTTCCCCACCAGTTCTCACATTTTCCCCTCATTCATTTAATTTCAACATGCCTGTATTGATTATAGGTTCTGGATTAGGTGAAGTTCAAAGGAACCCTTTGTTTCTGGCTTGTGCTCCAAAGGGTGTTAGCCATGAAGAGTTTTATAGTGAATGCAACAAACCTGCATGGCACTTTGTGGCTAAGGATTATGGCCACTTTGATATTCTAGATGATGTTACAAAGGGAATCTTAGGGAAAAGTACTTGTTGTTTATGCAAGAATGGAAACTCAAGGAAACCAATGAGATCGTTTGCTGGAGGAGTTATAGTTGCATTCTTGAAAGGTTACCTTAAAGGTGATAATAGTGACTTATTGGCTATAAGAGATAAGCGTCTAGTTGCACCAGTGGATCTTCAAATTGAATATTCTGTGTGAAGAGAATTGGATAATGATCAACTCATTCTTATTTCAAGTATCAGTACTTCGAGTTATATTACTTAATCTGCATATTGTTATTTCAACTCAATCCCTTGTTTAAGTTAATATTCTCCTATACTTGATCGATGTATTGATAGAGAATTGAAGTTATATTCAAGTATTAGTACTTTCCATACTAGTAAAATATTTTTATGATACCTCTTGAGACATTTAAACTACCATACATAATCATGTTAAGATAAAGAGAAAAAAGATAAAAAAACATAACCGATAGTTAAAGATTAAAAATGTGTATTGCATGTGTGGAGGATCATCTCCATGCAAATACTTCCACGTGTCATATAAATATTTTTAACCGTTCAAAATTTAATTATTTTTTAGTGAAATAAAATAAAAAAATATTCAACTCCCTTTTTCTTCGTAATTTAGTATTGGAGGATCCAATTCCAACCTGTATTAGATTACTGGGTTAACCAAGTGCTTCTTCTTACCAAATTATACCCATTACTTGTCACTAGTTTAACAGTTTTCATGAGTTTAAATATAAATCTAATTGGAGTTTGTAAAAAGTTCATGCGAGTGCTTTGTGTTGCCAAATTATACCCTTCATCACTAGTTCAACTTAGTTTTCATGAGAACTTTTTTTGGTACTATTTTTTTTCCATGAGTTATATTACAAATCTAATTGGAGTTTGTTACAAATTTCATGATTTGATTAAGTTTGTTAAAGATCATTGTGTCCCATCTTGATAAAACTGTCTTTTTTGGAATATGAAAAAGAAAGATGAATAATATCTCTAGTCACTTGCATTAGAATTTTCAGTGTTTATAAAGAGTAGAAAGAAAGCTATTTATAGTAAGAAAGAGAGGTTATTCTAACAAGAATAACTTCCTAAACCTAACTAACTATCTAAAAAGAAAATGAGCCTTAAAAATATAACAGAGCCCAACAACTAAAAATAAAAAGAAGGCACAAAAACTAAACATAGTTGTTTTCTTTCACTGTGTCTTCGGTGTTGGCTTGTAGCACCTTCATGTTTTAATGGTTGGTTTTCATTTCTAATAGCCCCCACAAGCTGGTATGTGAATATCCAACATACCCAACTTGGAAATAAGAGTCTTGAATAGAGCTGGAGATAAAGCCTTCGTAAATATATCAGTCAAATATGAAGTAGTGGGTATTGAAAGAAGATGCAATAAACCATATTGGGCCTTTTCTCTGACAGAATGGTAGTCAATTTCTATATGTTTTGTCCTTTCATGGAAGACGGGGTTGACAACTATGTGAAAGGCTGAGGTGAGGTATATGAAAATCATTGTGGAGGTAAGTGAGTCATTGAGCTTTACAAGTAGCTAGTGTCATAACTCTGTATTCTGCTTCAGTAGAAGATCTAGAAACCACTTATTGCTTCTTGTTTTTCCATGAAATCAGAGCATTCCCAATGTAAAAACAATAGCCCGAGATAGATCTCCTAGTGGTAGGGCAACCTCCTCAATCTGAGTCAATATATCCTTTGATATCAAAATTTGAACCTGCAGAAGAAAAGAAAATTCCCATGTTGATGGTTCATTTGAGATATCTTAAGATTATCTTGGCTCCATCTATGTGATCATTAGTAGGACAAGACACATATTAGCTAAAGTGACCAACAACAAAGTTGAGGTCAGGTCTAATATGAATCAAATAGAGTAACTTTCCCATTAGCCTTTTGTAAAGGCTAGGATCAGATACGGGGGGTTCTAGATTTGGAATGAACAAGTTTTCTTACATACTCTATTGGAGTGGAAAATGGTTTGAAAGCAAGCATTCATGTCTCCTCAAGAAGATCTATGGTGTATTTCCTATGATAAAGAAGAATCCCCCTGCCAGTTCTAGCTATTTCCATCCCCAAGAAATATTTTAGTTCACCAAGATCCTTGATGCTAAACTCAGTATTCAATAGATTCTTCATATGATTAATTTCTATCATGCTATTTTCAGACAAAATCAGGTCATCAACATAAATTAAAATGGATGTAAAACTAGAATGAGTAGATTTAATAAACAAAGAGTGCTTAACCATGGATTTTTTATAACCTAATTGGAGAAGAACATCAGTAAGCTTGGCATGCCACTGCTTGCTTGCTTGTTTGAGCCCATAAAGAGATTTTTCTAGTTTGCATATAAGATTAGGGTGAGGAATAATAAGTCCAGGGGCACCTTCATATAAACAAATTCCTTCAAGTCTCCATGGAGAAAGTCTATATTTACATCTAATTGATGAAGATATCAATTATTGATAGAGGCTATGGATAGAATGACCCTTATAGTAGTCATTTTGATTACTGGACTGAAAGTTTCCATGTAATGAATTCCCTTTGTCTGAGTGAAGCCCTTGGCAACCAGTCTTGACTTGTGTCTTTCAATGGATCCATCAGCTCTATACTTTATCTTGAAAATCCATCTGCATCCTATAGCTTTCTTGGTTCTCATCGTCATCCTATACTGGACTGAAAGTTTCCATGTAATGAATTCCCTTTGTCTGAGTGAAGCCCTTGGCAACCAGTCTTGACTTGTGTCTTTCAATGGATCCATCAGCTCTATACTTTATCTTGAAAATCCATCTGCATCCTATAGCTTTCTTGGTATCAGGAAGAGTAGTTATACTCCAAGTTTGATTTTCATTCAGTGTAGTGAGTTCCCTTTGAATGGCATATTTCCAACATTGACGCTTAATAGCTTTATTATAGTGGTAAGGCTCAACATGTGAAAAAAGACCAAGAGAAAAGCGTATATGAGTAGTGGACAATTTATGATAACAAAGATTTGAAGAAGGAAGATATCTTACCTATGAAGAATTGGGTGCAACTGAATGTGTAATCAAAGTGCAATTATAATCTTTAAGATATTGAGGCCTATGTCTAGATCTAAGAGATTGTCTTGGCATAAAGGGGTCAATGTGATCAGGAGCAGTGTCCCCAATTTTAAAAGGTTCACTAGGATCAGGAGCAGGGTTGTGCTCAAAAGCAGGGGCAGATGATGGAAGGTACAGGTGGGGGTAGCTGCCCCCTGGATTTTTTTAAAATTTGTTATAACCTTTTTCCCTACGAGAACATATATGTTGTCCTACAAAGTGTATCACTTCATGTATCATTTGTTGTATTTGGTCTAAAAAATACTTAAGTATTGTACTTTTTATTATAAAATGTAACATATATAGTGACATACTATTTGGAGTATAAATATTCTCTTTACCTACACTCAAATGACGTTTTTATGAAGAGACTATTGGGGCTCATATATTTTTTTAATTTGTAGCTTGATAAATAAATATAATGCAACTTGTGTAGTTCTTCTAAAAATTCTACATAATAGATCAAGTTCTCTTACATATTTAGATGATGTTGCTTATAATAATACGATTTCATTTGAGTTATAATGATTTATACTTGATGAAGGAGATTATGTATGTATTATAATGTATACCCTAAGGATCCTTATAAGTCATTTAATATTGATAATATATATATATATATATATTTCCAAAATTTCTATTCTATGAGTTTCAATGAGCAACGAAAATTAGTTTAAGATGTCAATGCCAATATTTTATTCTTGGTGTCGTTAGCCATTCAAGTTTAAAAATTTTCTACTATATGTTGTTAGTCATATATTGCATTATCAAGTTATTCATCTTATCTTATCTATTATGGTTCAACTACTACATAAATATCATTTTCAGCAATGAAGTCAACTAAAAAAATTACGTAGTAATATAGAAGATGAATTTCTTGTTGACGACAAAGTGATTTATATCGAAAAAGAAATAGTTGAAACTTTATCTCTAATCCAATCATATATGTTTCTTTATATTTTTTGTTATTCAATTAATTTTAATTCTAAAGTGTAACTAATATTGTTGCCCTCCTAAAATTTTAATCAAGATCTGCCACTGCTCAAAAGGAATATTAATATTATCAATAGGAATATATTGAGAGTCATCAACATTAACATCAGGTAGGATGATAGAGGGATCAACATTGTGAGGCTGAGGAATGACATCTTGAGTAGAAACAAGGTTCTCTATATCATAGGTGGGATTGCTATCATGATTCAATTCATTGTTGATGTCAAGGTGATTATTTTGAGCAGACTTAAAAGGAAAATTATGCTCATAGAATATGGTATTCCTATACAAGAAAATTTCATGATTGTTGATGTCCATTAGAACATAACCCTTGATACCATGTCTTAAACCTAAGAATATGCACTTTCTGGACCTGTGATCAAGTTTCTTTCTATTTGAGGTCAGAGTGCTAGCATAACATAGGCAACCAAAATATCTAAGATTGTATATATCAGGTAACTTACCATTTAGAATGTCATAAGGGCACTTATTGGACAATACAATGCTAGGCTACATATTAATGAAATGCATAGCATGAGCCATGGCAAAATTCCAGAAACAATGAGGAATTTTGGATTGAAAAATAAGGGATCTAGCAACACCAAGGATATGTTGGTGTTTTCTTTCTACAACCTCATTTTGTTGGGGTGTCTCAACACAACTAGTTTGGTGTTGAATTCCTTGCTCACCTTAGAAACTAGACACTGAGAATTTTTTCCCATTGTCACTTCTTATGCATTTAATTCTCAATGCAAAGTGAGTATGAATAAGAGAGACAAAGAATTAACATTGTTCTTGAATTGATTCCTATGTATGTTAGGTGTAGGAAAAATCATCGCAAAATCCTTCATAGCATAGAGACCACTTCTTACTTCAGCAATACCAATTATCTTCAAATATTGGAGATCCTGAATTTGACAAGAATTTTTTGTAGAAATTCAATTGACTAGGTATGTTGTTTATAAGTTTTGAAATGGAAATTAAATTGTAATGAAATGAGGGGATATATAAAACATCTGTCAAATGTAAATAATTAGAGAACATAACACTCCCTGATATTGTAGTGGATATTTGACTGCCATTAGGCAGTGTGACAAAAATAGGGGCAATCTGCTTGTAGGTTTGTAAATCAGAAAGGGTATGACACACATGGTCAGTAACACATGTGTCAAGTAACCAATCATTAGATTTAGTGAAATAATTCAACAAGTATGTGTTACCTTTATTGTTGGAATCAACAAGATGACTGGTAATTTGATTGGCATTATGAGCAATTCTGGAATTGGTTGTTACTACATAATGGACAAGATGGTTTGGTGTTGCTGAGGGGTGATATTGACTCCAGGTTCTGGTTCACTAGAAAGCTTGTCAATATTTTGTTCTTTATCTTCATTTTGATGATTCATATCATAAGGTTTTTCTTCAATGCTTGTAATATTGTTGACATTGAAGTTCTTGAAGTGCCTAGGGGGAAACCATGTTTCTTGAAGCATTGGTCAATAGTATGACTTGATCTACGGAAGAATGTGCAGGTCTTGAATCCACTTCCATTTGAGGTTCTAATATGTCCTCTTCCTATTTTATTTTGAGGGCCTCTACCCCTGCCCCTACCTCTATTACTTCAAAAGTTTCCTCCAATTAAAATGCCATAATTTGTAGATTGGTTATCCACACTACTCATTAGGACCCTAGACTCACTATAATCGGAATTCAAGTGCCTTTCTTTTTGTATCAACAAAGAGAAGGTCTTGTTGATAGTAGGTAATGGGTCCATAAGCATTATTTGTGATCTTACCCCTTCATACTGGTCATCCAGTCCATTAAGGAAGTATATTACATAGTCATGCTTATTTATGCAAGAGCATGAGGGAATTGGCCTGAAGCTTTTGTCAAGTTCCTGCCAAAATCCCTTTATGTGTGTGTAGTATGCATATATGCTCATATTACCTTGCTTGAATGTGTACATTTCCCAAAACACCTCTGATATTCTAAATATGTCTCATTGATAGTATTTTTCACGCAAGTCTTCCCATATTTCTAATGTCATGTCCATCGACAAATGATTTGAACAATTGAGCTTTCAATGGAGTGGGTTAACCAAGAAACAACAAGAGTGTTGCACTGTCCCACGTAGGAAATGATAGATCATTGGTTGGGGGCTTCAGGAGAGATCCATTAATGAATTAGAGTTTAATTTTGTAATTTATGGACATTGACATAACACGAGACCAAGCGTGGTAGTTCTTACCAATAAGGAGGGCAAAGACAATAGTAGTTCCAGGGTTCTCATTTGGAGGTATGAAGAAAAGGGATTTTGGATCTTGAATCGGATTAATTGCTTGAACAATTCGATTTTCCATTAAAGTAAAAAAGGGAGGAGAAAGAGAGGGTATTCAGATTGAAGAACCTTACTTTATAGATTGACGAAGATGATGGTGCTCAAGGCGCAACGGAGAATAATGAAAACAAAGGGTATTCAGAGTGTAAGCTTTGATGCCATGTTAAAGATCATTGTGTCCCATCTTGATAAAACTGACTTTCTTGGAATATGTGAAAGAAAGATGAATAATACCTCTAGTCATTTACATTAGAATTTTCAGTGTGTTTACAATGAGTATAAAGAAAGCTATTTATAGTAAGAAGGAGAGGTTATTCTAACAAGAATAACTTCCTGAACCTAACTAACTATCTAAAAAGAAAATGGGCCTTAAAAACATAACAAAGTCCAACATTTAAAAATAAAAGGAAGAAGGCACAAAAACTAAACATAGTTGTTTTCTTTCACTGTGTCTTCGGTGTTGGCTTGCACCTTCATGTTTTAATGGTTGGTTTTCGTTTCTAATAAAGTTTTCATTAGTTTACCCATATCTTAAAAAAAACTGAGTGTTACTTTGAAAAAAATAAAATCCAATGGGTTATTAAAGCTTATCACGAGGAGAAATTGTGTGAAAATATTTTAGGTTGTGTGAAAACCAAAACGATAGCTACTTGATTGCTTCTAGAATACACATGAAGTAAAACTAAAAATAATATCATTTATTGTTAGTGAAAAATTTAACAGTTTTATATGGTTTTTGTTCAAATGACCAATATATTAGTCATTCTATAGGAACATGGCTAGATCATGTAAAAAAAGACACAATTGCATTCTTGATGTAATATTAGTGATGAGTTATAGTGGCAATCACGGAAGGCTCTAGGGAAACCATAATCGTCTACCTTGATGTGGTTTGACATAGTGGCAAATATGTTGCATAAAACAATAATGAGTCTGCTTGGTTTGGGTTGATGTTAATGGGTTGAGATAGAAAGTTATATATATGCTTTATGTAAACCCAGTGTGATAACCATAACATAAATCATTATTCTGTAATCCATATTATTTATTAGTCAATGCTCCCTCGGATGTAATCACAATTGACTAAAATTCATTAATAGATCTCTGTGTTATCTTTCTTCATTTTGTCTTTACTTATTTAGATCTCTTGTTCCCAAAAATTGGTATTAGATGGATCTTAACCTATGTTTCAAATTTGAGGCAAGTAAGTTTGATAGAATTGACAATTTCGAATTGTGACAAAGGTTGACTTAAAGATATGTTGGCTTAACAAGAAATATTGAAGGCACTTTAAAGGAATTTGAAATCATTGAAGAATGAATATGGATGTAATTTTTATTGATTGATTGAATATGGAATACACAACCTGTATTTATATTAGCTTACTTGGGTCTTAAGAAACCCTTCTAATAACAGAAAAATAATCCTAACAACTAAAAAAAACTTAATTAATTCCTAATTAAACAAATGCTAAAATAAAGTGCTCTACTGCAATCCCATCTTTCTAGAAGCACCACCAAAATATCCCAAGCCAAACAAAACTCATGCGCCCATGTTGGATTTGGTGCGCCAAGATGCGCTGGATTTGGTGTGCCAAGATACAGTCAGATGATGCACCAAGATGCCTTTTCTGATGTACCAAGTCTCGGTTAGATTGATTGGCCTGATGTGCCAAGTCTTGGTCTGATTTGTTGGCCTGATGCATGAAGGCTTGTCAAATGATGCATCATGGCTGATGCGCTTGATGCACTTTCTCGGTCATGGCCAAATATCTGGCACGGACAGAACTTGATATTTCACTCGTTCATGGCCTACTTCCTGGCACAACCAGATTGAATAATTGGCACAGTCACAAGGCCCAGATACCTTGACCACGACCCAATTCCTGGCTTGGTTAGACTATAATTTTGGCTTGGTGCATATGATGATACTTCAGTACACTTTATGATACAAAACCAACAAACATGGTTCAACTGGATTGGAAATATTTTAAGGAGAAACTTGTGAGAACCATATGTCTCTATCTACAAGATGAGGTCATGTATCATGTCATGAACTTGATGTCTACGACAAAAGTTGGCAAATATTAGCTAAAAATTTCATGTCCAAGTCTCTAAAAATTAAGCTATATTTCAAATAGAGTCTCAACATCCTGAATATGCATGCGTGCTTTGATTTGCAACAACATGTCAACACTTAAAATCAAATAGATAATGACCTTCAAAAACTTCATGTTAAGATGAATGACAAATACAAGGGAAAAATCATGTCATGTTCTTTGCAAAATTCTTACGTGCACTTGGTAAAAACCCTCACATACAATAAAGATTCAATTAAAATGGATGGGATCACGACTGTACTTACTTTACATGGTCAAAAGAAATAAAATGTAGGTGGAAGGTCTCAAAGTAATGGTTTCTATGTGAAAGGAAGTTATGTCAAAGGGAAATAGTCAAAATCCATAGGCAAACCACCTCTATAGTGTTTCAAGTGTAATAGAGTAGATATTATAGAAAGGATTATTCTAAAGAATGGTGTTCTAAGAAGTAGGTGGAGAAAAATGGATCATCCACTTCAAGAAACGTTGCACAGACAAATGATTTCGCACTGAAAATGATCTGCTATATATATACACACACATTTTGCTAGCCTAGGTAAAAGGGTTTTTTAATTGGAGTAGGTTAGCATTATACACCAAGACTATTGGTCTAAATTATCCGTCCTACTTTTTTAGTAATACATTTAGTAATAGGGGCAGTTTTATAATTTTCATTTAAAAAATTCACCATTTCATCCCTAACCTTTTTTCCTCTCTCTATTAACCTACTTATCTCAAAACACCAAAAACCTCTCCACCACCAAAACCATCGCACACTAACTGTCAGCACTGCACCACACCACCACACCGTCTAGGTCCATTGCACCTTGTCCGCTAGAACTTGCACCGATGCAGCCACCACCACCCTTTAGACCCCCACACGCCAGAGACAAAATAGTCCCTAAACAACTTCATACATATTGGTTTAACACTAGTCGTGGCACTTTATATCAGTCTTTTACTATATATCAATTTAAACATGTATATTTTACTGTAGACACAAGTGCGCCTAAGAAAAAATGTCTATTAAATTTCCTCTATAGAAATTAAAGTGGAAGAATTTGATTATAATATATCATGATATTTTCCTATCAATTTATACATCATAACAAGTCTTTGTCAATTCCTGATGTTGGGTTTTTGGTGTTTTGGTGGTGGTTGAATTTTTGGTGTTTTTGGATAACTAGGTTAATATGGGAGGGGAAAGAAGGTTATGGATGAGAGAGTGGATTTTGTTTTTGAAATGAAAATTATAAAAGTACCTCTATTATTAAATCTATTACAACTAAAATAAGAGGGTTAACATTGTCCAAAAGTCTTGGTGCACCAACTTTACTCCAACTTTTTTTGCTAAGCAAAACAATGGATTAAAAAAGCATAAGGGGTGTTAAACCCACCAAGAACAACAACCAGAAACACAGAAACAGACTGCACAGACACGCTGCCAAAAAACAACCGCAAAACCAGCCCAGAACAACACAACAACTGCAGAAAAAAACTACAACACGACCACGAACTACTCAACATACAACTCCAAGGGCCTACACACCAGTTCGCAAAAGAAAATAAATTATAGTCCAAATTTGCAGAAAATCATAACCAAGATCTAACATTGATCGCATTCAAAATATTAGAAATAGTAAACTCCACACCCTGAAAAATCACCTCATTTCTTAACAACCAAATTGACCAAACCACTACGAACCAAAGCAACCGCCAAAGGTTGGCAACTTTGGCATTGCTACATAAAGACATATGCACAACCAAACCAAAAGCAGAATAATACGGAGGAGGAATAGAAAAACCAAGCCAATAGTAGAAACCAAACCAATCCTGGATTGAGAACGAACAAGAGTAGAAAAGGTTGTTGATTGATTCCTCCTCTTGTTGATTACAAAAGATGCACCAAAAGCTGAATTGTCACGGATTATTTGTCTTTTGAACAACTTTGTCTTCATTGCAACTTTATTTTGTAGAATCTCAGCAGAATCTAGACTGAATTCAGAATCTCATTAGAATCCGATAAGGATCAATTCAAGGACACCTCATACGCCGATTTAACCTAAAAACAGACTTGGACAGCCTCCAATTCCAGCCATCTACAACACCAACCCTACAAATGAATCGAGAAATGCTAACCAACAAATCCGGCTGAAGATTTTCCTCTCATATGAAAAGCCTTCTCCTCCAAGGCACCTCCCAAATCCACACACCATCCTTCCAATACACACACTCGGCCACAAAGGCCGAATTACTAACAACCACCATATACAGCCTCGAAAAGCTCTCAACCAAAACTAACATCTCCAACCCAATTTTCTGTCCAGAATATTGTGCCACTACCATCACCTAAACATTTCCAAGCATTCTAATGAAACCAATCCAAGCTAGATCCAGAGCTCCTACCCACGTTACAGACCTCTTTGCACCAAGGAGCAATAGAAGAGCTTATAGAACAAAAATTCTTACCATATTTATATCTGATTACCCTAGTCTAGAGGGATTCATATTCCACAAGGAATCTCCATTTCCACTTCCAAGAAGAGAAATAATGAAACAAGCGAGGTTATTTACCCCAAGGACGCCCGCTATCTTTGGCTTGCAAACCTCCGCCCATTGGACCCACGCCACACCTCTACCCCTTGCTTATTTCCCCAAAGAAAACATCTTTGAATCTTCATGAGTTTAAGAATCACATTCATAGGAGCTCTAAAAAGGGACAACATGTAAATATGAATGTTAGCCAACACCACATTAATAAGGACCACCCTACCACCAAAGTAAATGAACCTATTTTTCCAAGTAGACAATCTCTTAGCCACCACTTCGACTACCAGATTCCAAGAGGATCATATATAAGGAGTAGCCCCTATCAGAATCCCCAAATAAAGAAATAGAATGTTGTCGATGCTACATGACAAAAAATTTGAGGATGCCTCTAGAAAATATTACTCAACCTTAATGCCAAAGATGAAACTCTTCTTTAAATTCACCTTCAACCCTGAAGCAAGCTCAAAACAACAAATGATGCTCTTCGTACACCAAAGATTAGAAAAAGTTGGTTTACACACCAAAATAGTATCATCTGCATATTCTAAATTAGAAACTTCAACTTGATTTGAGCACACCTTGAAACCTTCCAACGAACCAACTGTCATATCTAATCTAATAAGACCATAAAATCTTCAACTACTAAGAGGAAAAGAAAAGGTGTCATGGGGTCACTTTGCCTAATACCTCTAGACACTGAAAATTAATCTGTAGGGCAACCATTAATAAGGATGGACATAGACGTAGATGAAAGACACGATCTAATCCACTTCCCCTGCAAAGTCGGAAACCGAACCTAGCCATCATGTAATCCAAAAAGCCCCAATTCACTGAGATGTAAGATTTTTGAAAGTCTACTTTCATAATCAAACAACCCTCTGAACCCATCTAAGCATAATGAATCACTTCGTTAACCACAACTATCGCATCTAAAATACTCCTATTTTGAATTAATGTTGCCTGAGACTCCGAGATTAAAGAACCAATCACCAACTTTAGCCTAAGGGCTAAACCCTTTTAAACAATTTTGTATAGAGAGCTCATTGAAGAGGTCAGTCTAAAAACCGGAATTTTGTTTGGACGGATAATTTTAGGAATAAGCGCAATAAATGAAACATTACACAATCACAATAAATATGCACAGAAACTATTTAGAAAATTCAAATATGCATATAAAAATATGCATGAACAAGTAAACATGTACCCAAAATTCAAATTGACACACTTAAAATTATTGGAAGGGAAGATCATTGGACATAGTTGTCTGTTAGACACAATTCATCTTAGATGGATGTAACATGATTTTATTCATAAATATCAATGGATGCAATTGTCTCTGGACATAATAATTTGTTAGGAAGAACTTAGTGAGTGAATGTGTTTAATGTTGCATCAAAATAGACATTTCATAGAATATAGGTATTGTGCTTGTCAATTATTTTTGTCATATGACTTATGTTCACATAAAAAATAATTAAGCGTGATACATATTAATATATTATGTTTGCCAAATTTAATTATTTGCTATTCATCAAACATTAGGAAAAGTGTGAGAATGATATGTTGGTTTAAGTAAAAATATTTTTGTCGGTTGAAAACTAAAACCACTATGGTTCTTACAGAAATAAATAAAACCCATAATGACGAGAGTAATCAAATATATGTTATTTTTAGAAGAAGAGGTAGAAGAATGCCATTAAAATAGAAAAAATGAAAGTCGTGGATTATCGGGAGTACAAAATATCTACATTGACAACATAATGTAAGAGTTTTATATACTTTTAAAATATATCATCATTCATATATAATTATCATTTACTCTTTATAAAAAGTAATATAAATAAATAAGAAATAATTATTGAATGTGTATAAATATTTTCACTAACATTATTTATTTATATATATATATATATATATATATATATATATACCATTATATAAAGGTATATATATATATATATATATATATATATATATATATATATATATATATATATATATATATATATATATATATATATACCATTATATAAAGGGAAAACTTCATTTAACTGTCACTGGAGTAATTTTTATTCCTTTTTTACCCTTTATAAGTCTAAAAAATCATTTCTCTATAGATTATGAGGTATGTTAATTTAATTAATGTATCTTTTTAAACTGCCACAACAGTTTCATTTTGACGGGAATGTGGGTAAGTGACAGTAGTGCACAAATTATCATAGCAGTTTACACTAGAATGTGGGTAACTGGTTTACATGGTCATGACAGTTTATTCTTATTTCAAACTTCCCATGAAGGTACCCATTTTGTATGGAGAAATTGGATGGGAAGTGACAGTTTTCATTTTTTTTATAAACGTGCAAATTCAAGTTTTGTCACTATTGTTAAAAGTTTATTAGTAGAAAAAATAGAAATCACATCATGGTTTCTCAATATTTCCTCTCCATCTTTATTCTATATCATATTTTTGCAACATTCAGGTATTTCATATTGTTTTATTAGTA
>NW_017723805.1:0-2939 GCF_001865875.1 Lupinus angustifolius
AGATGATGGCCACCCTAACAATACAACAATTTTTAAACTTCCTCAACAGTAACAATCAGGTTATAAATTAACAAACCCATGAGAATGAATAATTCCATCACTTACGCTAAATGTGGTATAAATATCTTTGAATCTCATTCAAACAATACAAATCACTTCAAAAACTACAAATTATTAAACTAGGGTTGTACCCATTGACCACAACAAACAAAACTGACCAATAGATGAAGCTAATAACAGCGATATCTCAAAACAACGAATTAAGGTTAATTAAAGTAGAATCTAAAAATGTGAACTTTCATTTCATTTTCAATCGATTAAGGTTAAGAATTGGAAGGTTAACTAAGAATCTAAAAGGGTGTCAGGTTCATATCTCACCTTAAGCAGATGCGAGCTTCTGAATAATCCGCAGCAAAGAGTGAGGCAGCAAAATGTAAGAACGCCAGGGTTCAGGAATTAGCTTAGTTTATAAAGGTTAGATGAACGATTGAGATTGGGCTTTAGGGAACCGTATGTGGACGGTTTGGATTCGGTCAGAATAATTATTCTGATGAAATGTATGCTGGCCGTTGGATTATTGCTTCAATTATATTATTAGCAAGTATACCTGCTATTGCTCTTAATATTTCGTTTATTCAAATCAAACTTAATTAATATATGTTTAATTCGTCTGATTTAGTTTCCAATATATGCTTAGATTTGATTAACAATAATAGCTTAATATCTTCGTCATAATTATATTTGTCATAATATATTATTATGTGCTCAAAGAAAATTAAAATAAATATGTTTTCCTTTTCATGTAATTTTTTTTCTGTAATTATTATCTGGTCTATAATTAAGAACAATATAAAATGAACACATCAACATATTAGATAACAAGATACTGCACAGGACAATCCAGCATGGTAAATAATCAACTAAATCTAAGATTGTAAAGATGATGGCCACCCTAACAATACAACAATTTTTAAACTTCCTCAACAGTAACAATCAGGTTATAAATTAACAAACCCATGAGAATGAATAATTCCATCACTTACGCTAAATGTGGTATAAATATCTTTGAATCTCATTCAAACAATACAAATCACTTCAAAAACTACAAATTATTAAACTAGGGTTGTACCAATTGACCACAACAAACAAAACTGACCAATAGATGAAGCTAATAACAGCGATATCTCAAAACAACGAATTATAAAGTAGAATCTAAAAATGTGAAGCTTCATTTCATTTTCAATCGATTAAGTTTAAGAATTGGAAGGTTAACTAAGAATCTAAAAGGGTGTCAGGTTCATATCTCACCTTAAGCAGATGCGAGCTTCTGAATAATCCGCAGCAAAGAGTGAGGCAGCAAAATGTAAGAACGCCAGGGTTCAGGAATTAGCTTAGTTTATAAAGGTTAGATGAACGATTGAGATTGGGCTTTAGGGAACCGTATGTGGACGGTTTGGATTCGGTCAGAATAATTATTCTGATGAAATGTATGCTGGCCGTTGGATTATTGCTTCAATTATATTATTAGCAAGTATAGCTGCTATTGCTCTTAATATTTCGTTTATTCAAATCAAACTTAATTAATATATGTTTAATTCGTCTGATTTAGTTTCCAATATATGCTTAGATTTGATTAACAATAATAGCTTAATATCTTCGTCATAATTATATTTGTCATAATATATTATTATGTGCTCAAAGAAAATTAAAATAAATATGTTTTCCTTTTCATGTAATTTTTTTCCTGTAATTATTATCTGGTCTATAATTAAAAGTTTTTAGTAACTATAGTTAAATTTCAACTTTATTACCTACATAAAGAAATATTTTTTCACGTTGTTAACTTTGAAAATTAAAAAAATATGGTTATATAATCTATTGTTCAAAGTTTGAACTATAAGTATAGTTAAATTTTAATAACATATTTGTTTTCTATTATTGTTTTAAAAGCATAAAGACTGATATATAATAAAGAAATAGAAATTTTCATATTCTTCTAATTTAAATATTATAATTGCGTAAAATTGTCTAACATTATGTTAAGTGTCATTACAGAGAATGGAAAATTCATGTAGGCGTGAATCACAAGAACAACGTCGACAAAGAATAAACCAATATGTTAGACAAAGAAGGAACAACATGAACATAGAGCAAAGACAACAAGAATTAGCGAGAAGACGTTTAACACGCTATGGACGAAATAATGACAATGAAGCACAATTAAATGATTACAATCTTCATGTTCGCACAAACTCTGAACAAAGAACTACAAGTATTATTACATTTGCCACATATCATTTCCATACACCGAAGAAACTCAAATATTACTCATGTTAAAGTCTAAATATTAATATATTACAATACGTTTTATTCAACTTTGATTTGTTGTAATTTTAGGTTCTATTCATAACCCTTTTGAGACTACATCAACAAATATTTTACCTACCTTGAGATTGACGTCTGTACGTGAAATTGCTAGATCATCTTTCCGACAACAATTTCGCACAGGTATTTTCTTTTATACTTGAAATACACACAACACCTTCCAATCAAGACATAACAATGCTAGAAGCTTTCGAAATGATAGAAGCATGATTGCATCCCAACTACCCACTCCAACTTCATGTACATGGTGCAATGCAAGGTTGTTTCACCATGAGACACAAACTATTTGTTGCTTACGTGGTAAAGTTTGGTTGCAAGAAATAAATGCACCTCAACAACTGCTTGACTTAATTGTTGACTCCTCAGCTGAAGGAAGGCATTTTAGGCAACATATTAGGGGTTACAATCATATATTTGCATTTACTTCATTAGGTGTTCATCTTGATAACAACTTAGCCACAACTGGACGTGGTATCTACACCTTTCGTGCCCAAGGTTCAATTTATCACAACATTGGGGGACTACATCCCAATGAAGGAGATAGACCACGTTTC
>NW_017723806.1:0-50194 GCF_001865875.1 Lupinus angustifolius
TATAAAAATTTGCACTACATCAGCCAAATTACATCTTATTTTTCCTATAAAAATATATAAAATTTGAATTCTCCAATATAATTCGAAAGTGTGGCTTCAATATTCAATAACAACACTCTGAACATAAAATATTTCTCAATTTCCTTATATCAAAGGAAATTCATTACTCGATTTATCATGTCTATTACTTTCTGTAATCATTATTACAAAATAAGAATGCAATTCACAAACATTTCATGAAGACCTTATTATATTAGGATTTATTTCAACGATTATGTCTTAATCATACAGTTTACCTATAAAAATAAACGTGAGTTACTAAACTATTTGAATGTTTAATTTTAAATAAATGTATTCAGTTATAACACTCGAATAAACACAATTGTGAAATACTCTTATTTAATATACAAAAGTACTATAATTCATAAATATACATGACAGACTACACGTTACAAACAATAGGAAAGCGGGTTGACAGGCATGGGAGTGCCTGTCAACACGCTAGTATATATAATGTATTAAGTTATAAAAACTAGTTTGGACAAGTGAGACAGGTATGGGTCAAACTTAATTGGGTTTTAATTGATTAGACATGATAAATCAAATTACATAAAATAGATTCAATATTTTCTCATTTCAGAAGATATCTAACCATTAAAATTATGTCATGTGTCTTATTTAATATTTTTTACAAAGTATTTCTAAAAACTAAAAAAATAATATACACGTCTTAACTTTAATGGTTGGAAAAGATAATTTATCTGACGATGAGATACTTTATTCTAAAGTTGGATTAATTGGTTTGTTTGTTGACTTGAGTAGATCAACTAGAAACAACCAACACCCCTATAACTTAACTCAATCAATATAATCAACTCGAAAATTAATGAAATAATCCATTTTACAACTCTACATATTTTGTTAAGAATTTTTATTTGATAATTTAGGGAGATACCCCAAACTCTCACTTGTTATTCATTGTGTAGCCTTACACATTGTTGTTCGTATTTGATAATTAAGCATGAGTTAATGTTTGAGATGCTATCTTTTTTTCGTTTAAAAAATGACATCGTGGATATTTGCACTTCCTAATAATAGAGGTCCTGGCTGTGTATCAATATATTGAACGAATGAGTTCTAGTGAATGCTAAAGCAGGAATTATTCCCTGGGTTGTTGGTGATTAAACTGATGTGTTTTTTTTGGGTGAAGTAAGCTGTGAAAAGTTATGTGCAAGAGAGACTATAAGTCCTAATAACATGACACTGAAAGCTACTAATTGTCTAATTTAATATAATCTAATCAAGGAAAAAGTGAAGATAAGGGACATGTGCCAATTGCAATGATTAAATTGAATTTTAGTAGTGTCAGCATATCTGATCCCTTATAAACTCATTGTTGTCTTTTCTATCTACTTCTCATTACTAATTAGACTTGTTATCACTAATTAGCGGTGGCGGATCAAAGACCGGGTGTATAAAAGACAAGTTATACTGAATGGGTCAAAATATATTAGATTATAATAAATAAGTGGTCTAGGTTAGTTTTGTTGGACCAAGATGGGGTGATGTGTAGAAGTTTAATATAAATACTGCTTAAACTCAAATATGAGTCTGTCTAAAGTAATTATTATATAGCCAAAAATTGTTATAAGTTGTAGGATAATAATGAGTTAAATAATGATTAACAAGATAAACATAAACTATAGATAAATTCAAATAAAATGAAACAAACTAAATCCTAGATAAGATAATCCTCTATTAATCCAAATATATCTAACACACTATCTCAAAATAATTAAAGCTTAATAAGCTCTAAGCTTATTAGAAATAATTCATTTCAAAAAGAAAATAATCAATAGTTATATGGTTCCACAAAATCATTAGAAATATGTTGTAAATGTGGAATTTGTAGGTAGAATATCCGAAGAATGATTGTCACCAATAAGAAAAGAACTCACTAGTAACATAATTCACTACTGGGAGAAAATGCACCACTTGAATGGTCGTTGATGAAAAGAGAAATCATTGTTATAATCACTAATGGAATAATCATCCATATGAAAAGAAATCAACACTAAGTCACTAACATAATTTGTCAATAAGATAAAAGGCATCACTGAAATGAACATCGACTAAAATAAAACACAATAGTATCATAACCATCAAAATGGTCCCATTGTAAATAATTGTCAGTATAAAAATTATCATAATTATATATAAATAAAGAAAGAAATTGAATTATGAAACATGCTGATGTTTGTTTAGTTAGATAAATGTTAAATGTAATATGGAATTGTGTGGTTGAGAAAAAAATATATGAATAAATACCAACAATAGGGTGATACAACAAAAGCGGATGTTGCTAAAAAGAGTTCTAAATTTTATGCATGTTGACAATGGAATTGTGACAGGATAGGCCACAGAGTATAAAACGCTTCTCATAATATAAAATTTTAAAATAGCAAAATTTTATCACTCACTTCAAATAATTTATTATATAGGCAAATATTATTATAAATGATAAGATAATAACGGTCCAAACAATAACTAATAAGATAAATATAACTTATAGATAAATTTAAATAAAATAAAACTAACTAAATCAAAATAAGATAATACTCTATCGATTAAAATATATTTAACAAAGATCCATTTTCGATCTCATGGTAAAATGGCTCCAACACTGCTAATTAGACTCATTAAGTATAGTGATTTTACCCATTTGGAATATTTTTTAGTTGAGTTTTGAAAATTTTAAAGCAAAATTAAAAAATTTATAATTCCATTTTTAAATTCATGTGATTTTTTATTTTCAAAATTTACTGATAAATGTCTAAGAAAGTCCCACAATTTTTCAAGGTATAGAAAAGACTACTAACATTCACGTGGTACAAAGAGCATAAGAGCTACAAAAATGAGGATGCAAAGTTGAAAAACTGGAAATGATAATCACAGGGACTATCTACTAAAAGAAAAAATGGAAACCTATGTTGGACTGCAACATGGTCATGGAGCTTCCTACTATAAGGGTGTTTCATTGTTAGTAGGGTATGAGAAGACTGGAAAGCTACAAGTGAAATAGTATATCTTGAACTAAAACTTTAAAATATTTCATGAGTTTTTTTCACTTATATATAAACTCTTTCACTCCTCATCTCATATCTAATGTGAGACCTCATACTTAAATAAACCTAATAATACTCCCTTTAAGTGTGAGTATCACACACTTATAAGTTCGCTCTCCCTTAAGTCTACCCTGTCCAAGCTGAATCATCGACTCTAATAGCACTTGTTGAATTGGCCACGATCAGGGAGCCTCAAACCATTGTAGAGTTCTATTGTTACCGAGATATGGGAAGAGGGGAAAGCTACACGTGAGATATCACGTCTTGAACGAAAACCTGAAGAGAATAATTTCATATGTTTTTTCCACTTATGAACTCTTTCACTCCTCATCTCATAAATGTAAGACATTACACTTGAATAAACTCAAGAACATATTCTAAAATACTATAAATAAGAGGCCTGTATCCTCATAGGAAAAAACGAGTAAAGAAAGTACATCATTGAGAAAGTAATAGAGAAGAAATTATGATCATAAGAGCAAGCACAAATATGTGAAAGAACATCTTATATAAATTTGGTTTAAAATATATCTTTGATCCCGTAAATGTTAATTATTTTGAAAGTTGTCTCTACATTTTTTCTCTTTTGGCCCATAATTTTCTTCTTTGTTTTGATTTTTGTCTTCTATATCTAGTCTGAATGAAAAACCTAATATGGGTATAACGGAAGCCAAATCAACCGGGAATTAAATAAAAAATCATACTTTGGAAAGAGGAACTAAACCAAAATTCTCTATTTAATCATTTTAACAAAAAATCATTTCTCAAACCGTCTTTTCACGACTGTAGCAACTAATGAATGATAGTTGTGAATAGTTGTGAATCTCACTGATGAATCATGTCCAAGAGCGGTGAAGATGTGATTGCCCTTAATGCCATCTTAGGTGAGTTAGGTGAAATATGACAATTTTTTTTTAACTTAGAGTTAATTTGGGAGTTAGATTTTGGAGGGAAAGGAAGAGAAATAAAAGACTTAGAAGTCATGAAATACACTTATGAGATGACTCTCATATTCTCCAAAATCCAACTCCCAAAGAAATTCTTAGAGAAAATATTAAAAATAATAATAAAGATGAAGGTGACTAAGAAAAGTATAGTAGAGTGAAGAAGGCAAAAAGGGGAAAACAAAACTAAAATGATAAAAAAAGGTTTTCAGACTATTTCCAAAATATACGGACAAATTTTTAAACCATTTCCAAAATGTATTTTTTTTAACCTATAAAATTTACATGACAACTTGAAAACATAAATAAGTTAATGATGAAACTAGCAATTTGTCAGATTCTATATTTTTAATACATCAAATATAATAAATCTTTTTATAGAGTTTGAATTTTAATTGGTTGATCAGTGTAATAGTATAGTTATGATTTATAACAACATTTGTTAACCATAAAAAATTATGAACTATGGGATGAAATAAGTTTCCAAAGGAGAAAAAACACATTTGTTGGAGAAAATAGGTTATAGTAGAATTAGTGCTTTAATTTGTACTTTGTAATAACAATTTTAGGTGGTAAGTTTCCCAATTTTAAGAGTATCTCAATCTTAATTAACATCGTTGTAATTTTCTACTATTTTTCAATATTATAAAACCTGAGCTGAACATCAAATCGGACGATGTTTAGTAGTAGGTTTAACTAATTAAACTGTTAAACCGATCGGTCGAACCGAATAATTTAGTATATAATTAACAATTTTTATATGTAGATATATAATTATATATAAATGTCAATTTTTATATAATTAATAATTATATTGAACTAACATCTCTCCATCATTTTTTCGTCATAAGTAAAAAAAACATTAGAGCAAAATTATTTTTTTTTTAATTTTTAGTGAACTGTCTAGTTTACTTACCATATTATTGTGATTTAACCAGATTTATCACATTCAGACCGGTATTACCCCGATTCAAAATAGTTCGACCATTTGTTTAGTTAAGATTACAAACTAACCCGTTTTCAAGTTCAGTCAACGATCAGACTGTTCATATCATCCGGTTCGATTCTCACAACACTACTATTTTTCTATAATTATAAAATATCAGTATTATTAAATTCAAACTAGACATTAACTAGGTAAGGTACTAGATCAATAGTTAGACTAGTGAGGCACTCATTTGTTCATTTGACTTAATTTATATTAAAATTCTTAAAGTATCTCATAAAACAATTAATACCAACATTTTACTATAATACAATTTATAAATAAGTTAAAAATACCACCATGTTTTATGCTTTAATCACAATATATAAAAGTGTAGAGGTAAACTTTGAATAAATTAGACAACAATGTTTTTGTTCTAACATATAGAACAACAAATAACAACTATATTTACAATAATTATAGACATAAATACATAAAATTGAAAGAAATATATTTTTTCATTTCAAAATCATGTTGTTTTGATATTTTTTAAAATTGATTGTATCGGCCGAGTCAAACTAGTTCAATCGGTTGAGTCACCTATTTTATAATCAAAGTCATCAAAATGAACTGGTTCATACTGATTTTAGTCCATAACTAGTTTAAAGAGTGGCTTAAACTAGTCTTATGTTCGGTTTTTAGTCGGCCTAGTCGAATGCCCAATCCAAGCTATGTTCAATAACGATACAAAACATAATATAATCATAATCATAACCGTGAACAAATATTTATTGTCCACGATCATATCTTATATTATATTCCGGTACATCTTGTTAATTAAATTTTTTTAATATTTTTTATTTTTTATTTAATTATAGCGCTAGCCATTTGGACAATATACTTGTTTTCTGTAACTGGCCACAATTTAAAGTATTTGTGGGTCACTAATACGAATAAGGATCATCTGGAGATGTAAGTGGTTATTTTTATACATATTTTTAATGGCAAAAATATGATTTTATGATAAACAAAAATAAATATTATTACATGTTATTTTTTATGTATTATTATGTGATACTTGACTCTTCATTAATGAAGATGATTCTTTTTCCACTAATACATATTTATGTTGCACTTCACCTTCCCATATCATATCTCCTGTAGAAAGATAAAAGGGAAAGAGAAACAAAAAGCTAATTATATATTTAACAAAACCCAGCAACGCCTTAACAGCTAGCTTCTGTCCCCACTCTCCCCATACAAGATAAAATCACAAAACTTGCAATCACTTCTCAAGCACACTTTCTCTGGCACACACTCACTTTCTGTCTGCCATTCTCTCTCAGCTAATACTTCTTTGTAAAACTACTATTCTGATCTTCCTTTTATTTCTAAATATAGACCTTTAAGTTTCATCTGTTATCATTCTTCAAACATCTGAAGAAATAACTACTTTTCTAGGTTAGGCTGCTGCAACATTTTCTTGAGAGCTTAACAAGTTCAAAAACAAAGTCAAACCCATCATTTTTCAGGAAGAAAGAAACAGACTTAGAGAAAAATGGATCAAATGAAGGAGTTTCTTGGAGAGGTTGTTCCACAACCAATGGAGGGGCTCCATGAAAGTGGTCCTCCACCATTCCTTACAAAAACATATGACATTGTTGAAGATGTTTCTACTAATCAGATAATTTCATGGAGCGTAGGGAACAACAGCTTTGTTGTTTGGGATCACCAAGCATTTTCCATTAGTCTTCTCCCTAGATACTTCAAGCACAACAATTTCTCTAGCTTTGTCAGACAGCTTAACACCTATGTGAGTGTATCTATTATATCTTTTTGTTATTCTCTAGTTGATTGAAATGTTGTACAAGTATATATGGATCAACTTTTTAAATTGGGATTAAGGTTGGGTTCACTAAAACTGCGGTTTTGGTGATTGAGATTATCAAAATCTTAACATTGCAGCACCCCATACTCTCATTTAGACCAATACAGGTATCGAATATAATATATATCTGATATGTCAATACGCATTTTTGTAAATGAGAAATATGATAAGTTTAGGATAAGCATATAAAATATATATGTAAATAAAACTTATAAAATATAATAAACATATAATTATTGATATGAATTTTTAAACAAGAAACATATTTCTTAGACATCACTAGATACAAAAATAAAATTTATATTGTCATAAGAAGTAAAACTAATCTCGTTTAATTGAAGATCAACATTATGCATATATTATTTTATCTTTTTTCTCTTCCTATAAGTCAACTTGATTGAATATTATGTTTATCTCTTATACTAAATTGATTGTGTTATGTTTTTCTCAGTCTTAAATGTTACTATGCGGTAGTTGGTTGCATATGAGATATCTGCAAAATATTTTAAGAGTATGATAGAATTTTTAAAAAATATCATATTTAATTATAAATTATATATTTTAAACAATAATAATTTCGATATGCTATAAAAATGTATTGATGAAGTATACGACACAATAAGTGAAGGTTATTGAAGTAGGATGTTTTATAGATTAGGGTACATAATTTGTCACCTTTTTTATATTATGAATAATTCAATATCTTTACTAGATTTTTTTAAAAGAAAACTGTACTTGGTATAGAGATTCATGATCCAACCTGGTAAGTTCTTTAATAATCACAAGATACAAGATGAGATTTTATTCATGTATGTATCTCACTGCCGTGCTGATGAGGCAGTAATCTTATCTTAAGTTTAAAAGTGTACAAGAACATGAGAAATGGTTTTACTTCAACAGTAACCTTATCATCATTGACGTGCTAGAACTCTCCTATATTCATTTCTTATTTGTTTATAATATTTGGTAGATTTGACTGGTCCCATTTGATCCTTTTATTTATTGAGTTCTCCTGGTGCCAAATTAAAGGTACAATATTATATGATATTATACACTATTGATACACGCCATTATGGTCTGCAGTGATGCAGTATATATCTACAAAAAAAATCATTTCTTCAACATTAAAATATGGATATTAAGCTGTGTTTCTTTATTTTCTTATGTATTTTTTAAATGTGTGCATACAACAACAACAAAAGTGAGAGATGGAGATGAATATATATATATATGTGGTATCAAATACTAAAATAAAAATTCTTGTTCAAATAAGATTACTCCTATACATGTGCAAGAATTCTATAAGAATTTATATAACATGAAAGGGTTTCTATAGACTTTTCTCATATACATTGTAGCTCTCTAAATTACCATCATTGCTACAATACTTGCATATAGATATAAGAATAGTATTTTAAATCGTGATTGTGATTACATTATTTTTATCGCAATCGTGAAAAATTGTGAGAAAATGTAGCATGTCTGATATCATGATTATGATGTTGTGATGGATACTCTGAAACTAATATTATTGTCATAATTGTAGTTATGGAGTGTAATTTAAAACACTGATATTAATGTGAAGGAGTTTGATATATATTTGTGTAGGGGTTCAGAAAGGTTGATCCGGACAAGTGGGAGTTTGCTAATGAAGGTTTTCTAAGAGGACAAAGGCATCTTTTGAAAAATATAAGGAGGAAGAAAACAACTCAACCTCAAACTCCACAACATGCACTAGCTCCTTGTCTTGAAGTTGGGAAGTTTGGATTAGACTTTGAAATTGATAGGTTGAAGCGTGACAAACAAATTCTAATGGTAGAAGTTGTGAAACTCAGACAACAGCATCAGAACACAAGAAACACCCTTCAAGAAATGGAAAGTAGGCTTCAAAAGACTGAACAGAAACAGCAACATATGATGAAATTCTTGGCAAGGGCAATGAAGAATCCTAACTTCATGCAACAATGGGTTCAACAAAAGGAGCTGGAAGAAGATATTTCCAAGAAAAGAAGGCTTAATATTGATCAAGGAATGAGTAGTGATATTGTTAATGTTGAAGTAGCTGAATTAGGTTATGCTCATCATGAAGAGTGCTCAGCTTTTGTTAAACTTGAAGAGCAAGAATACACTGACATATTAGGGCTTGAGGTTTCTGACCTTGACCTTGCTATGGATATTAAGGAACAAAGTGGAAGCCAAAGGAACATAGATGAGAAAGGAATTGAACTTGAAAGTAGAGATAAAGGCATTGATGAAGCATTTTGGGAAGACTTTTTGAATGAGGGCACTCAAGAAAATCTTGTAGGATTTAATAATGTAGCTGATGAAGATATAGATGTGTTGGTTCAGGAATTTGATTATTTAGCCTAAGGTCCTGAATAAAATGTTGTCCCATTTCCAATGCTGCATTTCTGAATCTTATAGGTAATTTTCCTTTTTTTATTGTATATATATCCTTTTTTATCCTAGAGTCACTTCAGTTTTTAACTTAAACTAAATGGTATGATTATGAATTTAAAGCACAGATTTTATCAAGAATTGACATAGTAAGCAAATATAACGCCTGTTGTTTTAGAGGTTTATCGATTCTTCTCTATCTAAAACTTAAGTTCATATATCATTTTGTAATTTTTTGAATAAGTTTGGATTATGTACTAGTTTCAAGTCCACACTTAAAGAGCTAGTTTGCCTATCCTACTCAAATAGAATCGTAGCCGGTGTCAAAAATATCTGGTCAGACTAGCTAATGGTTTAATTCTAAATTGATTATATGACATCTTATCTAACTGATTATATATTAAAATGAAGATAATTAGGTTCTCCTCGATCAATTTAAACTTAAAACTAGTCAAATAATCAAACTAGTTGAAATGGTTTAGTCAACAAAAGTAATTTTTAAAATAACCAAAAACGACATTGTTTTTAGATATAAAAATTAAGAGTTTTATTATTTGTAGTTATGTTTGTTATCTCTTAAGTTATGTTCTTATAAAAATTTATTTGTTCCATTAAATATTAAACTTATGTGTATATTTTTGTTGTAATTAAAATATAAAACTTACATTATTAGATGATATTTTTAACTTATTTATGATAGCTAATAAAATTATTTATTTATTGTTTAATTAGTTAACGTTTATTAGTTAATATTATGATTTTCTCGTAATTTTTAATATAAACCAAGTTAATTAATTTAACTATTAGTTCATTAGTATCACTAGTGGTTTATTGACTTGGTACTCTAATTGAATTATCATTGGTTGGAGTTTAATATAACATGATAATAAATATCATAAATCTTCAATACTTCCATGTTCTTCTTCTATACCGTTTATTATAATGAATCATAAATGAATAGTAAATATGCTAAAATTGAAATTTGAATTAAAACTCATCTTTAATTTATTAAATATGACGATTTTAATCTAAAATTTCCTAAATAGTATAAATTTATATTTCAATTTGAAAATCATAGATTTGATTACAGTCAATGAGTTGTACGTAGTCATTAATGAACTAATTACTGTTATTTATAATTGATTGCTAGATATTAGAAGTTAAGGATTTCAAAAATTAATTTTTTTAAGTTTCAAAATATTTATAGACCCAAATTGGTTATGTCGGAACAAGATTCAAGTCTACCTACTTATCAGAAGATTAACACATAACCTAGTTTGTCAATGATATATTAATAGACAGTTGTCATAACCTAGTTTAATCCCTATACATTATTCCCTTGTCAGAATGTCTTCTCCGCATAGTGCATACAACAACAATGTGAATAAAATATGTTCGGACTCATTACTAGATATTTATATTTATTTTTTATTTTTTTTATTTATTTTAAAAATAGGTAAAAAGTAGTCATGTGTCATTACCTAACTGATGTAAGGAGAGAAATTATCTCCTCACACTAGAAGATCATTTATCATCTTTCATAAAAACTCTTTTTTTAGATTATTCTGTGATCAACATTACAAGAGAGGGATTAAATTGATAATTGTCCTAAAGCAAAATTATATTATTCCTTTTAATCTATTTCCAGTGAACATTTATTTTTATAAAATATATTGTGGATCAATAAAGTAAATGTACGTGAGTATATATATGTATTAAAGTCTAATATTTATACAACATATATACTCATATTTTGATATATATTTTCATTTGAGAATATTTAAATATAAAACGGATCAACTCTCTCAATAAGAGTTTTTATATGTACAAGATTTAAGCACAGGTTCTTAATTAAGATAAAACATATAAGATCTATAAACCAATTTTTATTCATATATCACTTCTTTTGTTAGTTTGAGGGAAAAAGGCGTATCTTCTATCAAGATAAATATATGTTGGGGATAAGTTATTTCCTTACCACCATTAAAATTATGATATGTGTCTTATTTAATCATTTTCTATAAAATATTTTAAAAATTGAATAAGATAGACACATATCATACTTTTACTAACTGGAGGAGATAAATTATCTGATAGTACGAGAAGATATTTTATTGTCATATTCTATTATTTAAATATTTTATTGTATGTATCCATTAATTTCATTTTATTCACGTGTTATGTATTATATATTTATGGTTTAATTCCTAAGAGCAACATTGTTGGGAGAGATAACCACAACCTTTAAAATGGATTAATTCCTTACTAAAAATCGGAACATTCTTGTAAAAAAACATGAAATTTATTGCGTTTGAAATAGAATATGTTATATGTACAATTAATTTGGGACTATAAAAGTTGTTTGATAAAAAATGTTAAGATGTGTATGTATAGATGAAAAATATAAATAACTGGCAAAAAAAAAGTAATTTTACCTGTTGTAAGAAGGAGAATTTCAACTTTTAAATGGAAAGAAATTTTCAACTTTAAATATATATAAATAATTAAGGTAGTTATTGAAAGCATCTTATAAGGCTACTAATTGGAACGAGATCCTCTCCACCAAAATCATCATAACCAATCAACATCCTCTAAGTACAATAAATATATTAATTTATATTTTAAAAAAAAAATATTTTTAATTAAGTGACACTTTTTCATTTGTCCCTACTTATCATCATTAAAGAGAAAGAGTATGTGCCAAAAATATATTGGTTTAATGATGTAAGAACTTATTATATTTTTAGGTAAAATACTAGGCCAAATGTTAACATGTGTTGAAAGAGACACTTATGTTGGTGCAGCGGAAGCGATCGTTGCGCAGCGTTAGTCATAAGCAATCAAATAATGCGCATAGAATAAATAGAAGAGAAGAAACAAGAGAATTTGTTAACGGGGTTCGGCCAATTGTGCCTACGTCCCCGGAAGCGCTGAGCGGCTACCAAAATATTATTAGAGGCCCATTGAGTGTTTCTATTTGGTGTTTATATTTGGTGCACATTATAACAAGGGACTTGAGTCCAATATATAACATTGATATTCTACTCTATTCTAATTCTAGTCAATGTTAGACTTCATATAATAACATATTTCAAGCATCCCAACAATCTCCACATTGATTGAAATAGACGAATATCTCGCTCCTTAGGAAATCTATACAAGAATCTCCCCCTTAGCGAATATATGACTTCACCTTGTTCAATGTCAAATTCTCTTTAACTGCTCCCCTACAAAATATACCTTCTGAGCATCCTTGACGATGTTACCAAGAGTCTAGCTCTCCAAACTTGTAGTGCAGCTTCTCGTACCGCCATCAAATGGAGCACACCGCCTAACCACCTATTGCTAGGAAGTCTTTCGAATATTGGAACATCTACACAAAAGTTCACCAACGATCATCCTCTTCAATACTCAGTCAAACTGAACCTTGGAGCTTCTTTGAAAAGCCTCAATCGCTACCACCATTGTCTACTCCGACAATAAAGAACTAACATACTCCACCATAAGGAGTATACCCACATACCTTGCGTCAATGTTAACTAATGCATGTGTCACATCCATGCATCCAAGCCAATGCCCATGTCACACCCCTTGCATCTCTACCAATGCACGTGTTACAACTTGCATCAAAGCCAATGTCCATGTTACACCCTATATCAAAATCAGCCAGTGCCTATGTGCTTTTGTAGATCTGCTAACAATTAACATCCTTTACTATAACGTCTTAGACACACCATTAGGATATTCCACTTCTCATATCAAATGAGAACATTCTCTCAACATCTAGAGATATATTGTCAGCATCTGTCTCTAGGTTAAACTCAACACATGAGTCTTTATCTCACCTTGATCCTAACCCAATACATGAACTTATGGGGTTCTGGATCAACATATACATCACACACACCATAGTTCCACCATGTTTCTTTCTCCTTCAACTCATCTACTCTATCTTTGCCACTACCTTTGACACACCTTGTCTAGTTACCACGCCTTCACTCTCTTTAGCCATTATCTGAAGTCTGGGTTAAGAGTAAGGGTGGAAACAGGCCAGGCCAAGCCAGGCTTTACCTTAAACAGGCCCAGCCTATATAGCACATAGGAGCCTGGGCCTGACCTGTTAGCCTGTTAAAAAAAAATTCAAAGCCTAGGCATGGCCTGTTTAAAAGCCTGGCCTGACCTGTTAGCATGTTTAAAGGCCTATTATACTATATGCTCATGAAATAGGCTACCATATCTACATTTTAATGGGCTTATAGGCTTATTTTTAGTTAGGCCCATCTAATTCTAATAATTAAATTATATTTTTATATACATTTTTATATTAATATTACACATATATAATAATATAGCTTATATTAAAATAGTATAATTTCAACATTCTTATATAATATAACTAAATAGGCCGGCCTGTTAGGCTTTATAGGCCTTACCTTGTCTAGCTATCACACATTCACCCTCTTTAGCCATTATCTAAAGTTTGGGTTAAGAACAATCTACCAATTGACTTTGATACCATTTGTTGGTGCATCAGAAGCGATTATTGCGCAACGTTGGCCACAAATAATCAAATAAAGTGCATAGAATAAAAAGAAGAGAAGAAACAAGAGAATTTGATAACGGGGTTTAACAATTGTGTCTACGTCTCCGGGAGTGCTGAGCGGCTATCAAGATATTATTAGAGAATAAAGATTACAAACCTTAGCACACTCATGGGCCCATCTGCCCATGAGGTGTTTCTATTTGGTGCTTATATCTGGTGCACATTATAACAAGGGACTTAAGTCCAATATATAACATTGATATTATACTCTATTTTAATTGTAGTCAATGTGAAATTTCATATAATAACATATTTAAAGCATCCTAACAACTTGCATATTAAAAGGAATTAATTTATTATTTATAGGATGAGTTAATACTCTTTCATTATATAAAATAAAAAAAGAGTCATTTTCATGGGATTTAGATTTTGTAACAAAAAACTTTTCATGAAAGTGTGACTTCTCTCTCTATTTATTTTGAATTTTATAAATTCCAACTAATCAAATAAAGTGATTATTTCAACAACAAAAAAGGAAGTAAGTCGCATTATCACTAAAATTCTATGCTAGAGTAAAGAATTGAAATCAGACTTTTACACATACTATTTATTACTCTTGAATTATGTGTTTGGTTACGTTCCCTCACATCATAATCTCCTCTATTCTAAGAACATGTCTCTATGTCCGTGTTTAATGAAGTATTATTAAACAATATGAAAATATTACTTTACAATTTAATTTTTTCTCTAAATAAAATAACACATTTTGATTAGTCCGAGATCCATTACAGACGTCAATAAGGACAAAAGATCTCCCTCCCATAATCTATTTCTTCCACATTCTAGCACTCTCCATCTTTCACTTTCAATAATTGAAGGAGTTTCGGGAAAAATTAGGATGAATGTGGGGTCATTCTAGTGCTATCTATATTCGGTAATAACAACTTTAAAGAGGACCATCCATATGATATGCATTATTATTAGAACCTCTCAAGCTCTAATTATTTAATAAGGTATTTAAATTTCAAGGTGAGAATATTTGATAGACTTAAAAAGAAAGTACCTGTTTTAAAGTTCTATTTTTATTATTTGTCGTTAATTTTAAATAAAAATAATTGTATTTTTAAGGGATGGTTAAAAAGTGCTCATAACAAAAACTACTACTATTACAAAATATTGATCTTTCACTTCTATAAAAAAAGTTCAAGATATTATAGCATTTAAATTAGATAATTTATGTTCCTACTCACAAGTCAAACACATTGGTTGCGAGTGGCACAGAAGGTCAATGGACTAGTTGATATGTGAAGACTAGAACCCAAGAAGTTTAAGACAGATTTAATATTCAAAGTAGCCTATTGTGACCCAATATGGTATGGGGTCTGCTTATATGATAACTTATATTGGACAACACCCTTAGAAAGCATCTAAGGGTTGTCATAGGCTCAAGTATAGGCTAGCCAGATTGATTGATTGAAAGGATGACAACTAGATTTGAATCTGTAAGACTGAGATGACAATTAAGAGGGTGTTGTGAATTAGTTGTTTAAAAACTATGACAAATTTTTCTGCAAAATTCAAGAGTTAATAGTAGCGAAAAAGTTATGCAGAAAATATCAAGTAAATTTAAGAAGTTAAGGGAGAAGAGAGTACACAGAGATTTTATACTGGTTCACCTTCTTGTCCACCAAAGACTACGTCTAGTACTCTTGCAGCACAAGAGATTTCTTCACTAGATATTAAGAGTAGCAATTACAATTTTTCACCCTGAGATTTCCTTGTATCTTACTCACTCTCTAATACTTATGTCACTCTTTGGAAAACACCCTTTCCAAGTGACTCTATCCCCTTTCTTATCACACCCTTGTAAAAGAAAGTAATTCAACAATTTGAATGAAGAAAACTTTAACCATGGCAGAGATTACCTTAACAAGATTTTGAAAGTATAAACTCTTGCAATCAATAACTCTTTGTATACTTTAGTACTAATGCTCAGAAGGTTTGAATAACTTGAAACAACACTTAAGGCAACTTCAAAAAATATGTTCTGAAAGTCATGAACAAGTTACAAGAAGTATAGAGCAAGTATTTTAGAAAAGTATAGATTATATAAGTGAGTTATATCTTTTGAATTATGAGTTTCAATGTCTTTATATAGACTTTCCAATCAGTCAAAACACCTCTGCGAAAAGGTAGGAATTGATTGGAATGAAACCATTTCATTTGGGTTGAAAGTTGTGTAGTTTGAATCTGAAAACTGGTGCCACAACTCTCAGTAATCGGTTACCCAAACATTCCATGCAATTGAGTATTTGATTTTCACAAGCTGTAATCGATTACTCAAAAGGTATAATTGATTACCCAACTGTTTTGTCCAACAAAGTAATTGTTTATCGTATTGTGTAATCAGTTAGTCAAAAAGTGTAATCGATTACCCTGATCTATTTTTGTTAGATGAATTGTTTCTCACTCATGTAACCTGATACTTAGTTCTGATAACCTGTTACTTAGTCACAATAACCTGTTACTTAGATCTAGTAACCTATTACGTAGTATTTTGAAAATTGTTTTCATTTATACTTGTGTTTATCAATTTTCTTTTTAAAATACTTTTGAGTATTACTACTAATTATATATTTAGAGTATAAAGATAGAAGTACCTAAAGACTTAGATTCTAAGTTCTTGAAGATTTGTCTTCATTGTCTTCATAAGTATTCTTCATTTTCTTCTTTTATGTGATGTTGGTGTCTTCATCAAATTCGTGACAAGGTCAGGAGCAAGATCTTCTAAACAATCTCCCCCTTTTGATGATGACAAACCAATATGTTCTTGATAGTGTAGTTTTTGGAGAGTAGCATACTTTGTGATATTCTTGACTTGTCTTGAGTATGCTCCTCCTATTTTGTATGTTCCCCTTTGATTTGGATTTATGTACCTGAAATAATTTTAAATAGAAAATACATTCTTCCAACTTTTCTCCCCTTTTGACTTCATCAAAAGAAGAAAAGCTAAGAGTCCAACACAATATATAACATACAATATGTATATAGCAAACATAAAGGTAATATAGCATAACATACATTAAAAGATGTTCAAACATTGTGCAAAAGATAACCAGAAAAACAACAAAACAATAATTGTCCACAATAATGCAACATTACAAAGAGAATTCCTAGACAACAAATATTCTAAGACTCAGGCTGAGTGTTATCGTCATGAAGGTCCATGCTATTGATCTTATATGAAAGACGCTGAAGCTCGAATTGGACTTGTTCCTAAGCGTCAAGAGCATTCATCCGATTAGAGATGTAGCCTCAAAGAGAGAATAACTCATCCATGATCATCTAATTGGTAGGCAAGGGAACAAATGATGAAGACTCAACATGAAACTCAGAATGTTGATTTTCAAGAGGTTAGTAGAGACATTTGTAGTTGGATCACCAGGTGCAGCCTATCTATCACTTTGATGCTTATAGAGTCTATCAATGGGATCTCGAAAGAAGCCCATTTGTGGATCACATCCACATCGATCTTATTATCGTGTGCACATGTGACTTTGGATTCACCAGTAGTGGATACACCAAAATGCTCAAGTATCTTGGTTATGAAGATTGCATAAGGCAAATGGTCATGAGTATCTCGAATAGACCACATATGTCTCATTATTCTTTTAGCCCAATTGATTGAAATATTATTCTTAAGAGCATATATCAATTGCAGTTCCATGTCATTGATTTGAAAATTTTAGAAGAATGACATAGCTCAAATAGTAATGAAGCAAACGATCTTCGAGATTGAGATTTCCTACAGCAAGGATATCTCTAGTCTTCACAGTTTCACCTAAAGCTAGTTGCTTACACATAGAGTAGTAAAACTCTTTTCTATCACAATTATCCCATTCGCATGCAAGACCGAAATCTTTTATGCAACCTTGAGAAGGTATATTACAATATATTGAACTGAAGGTCTTAACATCCAAAATAATTTCTTTTCCTTTCACATAGGTTGTTAAACGATTTTTCCTAAAGTTCAAGTTGCAGTAGAATACTTTAACAAGTTCAAGATAATAGGCTTTTGATTCCTCACAAAAATAAAAAAGATATTGTTTCCTTAGAAGAGTAGGGAAATGAAAATCTTCAAACTAAAAGTTACTGATATTACCACACTTAGGAGCAAAGATGGAGCGTCCAAGAAAATGCCCTGAGAAAGCTTTGCGTTGTTCATCATTTGCGAGAAGACGTGCCAAATCCAAAGGATTATCCTCAGAAGATGAAGCTTCTTGCCTTCTTTGAGACACATTGGTACGTTGCTTCTTAGCTCTTGATGATGAAGCCATTGATTGAGTTTTTGAAGAAGTTAGGTTTTGAGGTTTTGAGAGATTTGGGGATTTTTGATTAAGGCCACTAAACACGAAATCTATGGAATAAAAGTGCTTAGAATTGAAAAAGTGATATGAAATGAGTCCAAAAATCACATAAATTAGATCAAAAATGAAGATTTTAGAGAAAATCTAGGGTGAACATGAAAATAGAAGTTTGAGGAAGAATATGAAGTGTTTGAAAAATGAGGAGGAAAACTTATATTGGTTAGAGTAATCGGTTACTCAAAGTGAGTAATCGGTTACTCAACATAAAAAAATCTCAGATTTCAAACAGACATTTAGGTAATCGATTACACAGGAGGGTGATCGATTACTGAAAATTCCTGCTCAATGTTGTAATTAGTTACTCTCTAGAGTAATCGATAACCGACCCTCAAATTTCAAATTTCAGGCATATTGATGACTAATAATCGGTTACTGAACATATATAATCGATTACGCACCCACGAATTTGAAATTTTTATTAAAATTCAACTATTTTAAGTACAAGTATGCATAATATACACACAATGAAGCAAACATATAATCATGAATAAGCAATTAACACAAGTATGCTTCATCAAGTATGCCTAATTCTCGTCCAATTTTATAGAAAGGTTCTTTTGCCAAGGGTTTAGTGAATATCTCTCTTAGTTGGTCATGTGTATCAACAAATTCTACAAGTACATCTTTCTTTTGGACATGGTCCCTAAGGAAGTGATGTTATATATCTATGTGTTTGATTCTAGAATGCATTACTGGATTCTTTGTGAGATTTATAGCACTAGTATTGTCACATTTTAGGGGAATGCATCCTAAGTCTAAGCCATAATCTCGTAATTGTTGTTTAAGCCATAACACTTGGGCACAACAACTACCTGTTGCTATGTATTCTGCCTCAGTAATACTTAGGACAACACAGACTTGTTTCTTTTATGACCATGAGACCAATGCATTTCCTAATATATGACAAGTACCACTTGTACTTTTTCTCTCAGTTTTGCATCCAACAAAATCTGAATCTGAATATCCAACAAAACCACATATACTTCCTTTTGGATACCATAATCCAACGTCAGCTGTGCCTTTTAGATATTTAATGATTCTTTTGACAGCAACTAAATGTGATTCTTTTGGTTTTTATTGATACCAAGCACACAGACAAATACTAAACATTATATCAGGTCTACTGACATTTAAATAGAGTAGGGAACCAATTATACCTCGATACTTTGATATATCAATGCATTTTCCAGCTTCATTTGTATCAATGTATGTACCAGAACCCATAAGAGTGGCAATTGACTTGCACTTATCTATTTCAAATCTTGTCAGCAAGTCTTTGCTATTTGGATTGACTCACAAAAATGTCATCCTCGAGTTTTTTGATTTGAAATGCAAGGAAGTAATTTAACTTCCCCATCATAGACATTTCAAATTCACCTTGCATCATTTTGCCAAAATCACTACACAAAATCTCATTAGTAGAACCAAAAATAATATCATCTACATATATTTGAACGAGAAGAGTATGATGATTTATTTTCTTAATAAAGAGTGTAGTGTCAACCTTTCCTTTGGTAAAATCTTTTTCAAGTAGAAAGTTTGTTAGACGATCATACCAAGCACCTAGATTTTAAAAAAATAACAACATTACCTATACCAAGGATTTTTCTTTGGATGTTCACTGCATAGGTAACAAGGCATTTGTTACTTGAATATAAATATTTGGAATCTCCTCGTGCTATATGCTTTGAACAACCGTTATCATGATAATACATTTTTGCTTATGGCTTTCAAGCACTCATGCAAAAAAAAATTAAAAATACTTTCTAGGTACCCAATGTGATTTGGGTCCTGCAGGGTTAACACCTTTTTCTATTCATTTATATTGGCTAGAATACGCACCATATTTTCTAATATGACAAGTGTTAGGTGTGTGACCAATTTTACCACATTAGGAACCAGTGGATAGATGCTTATGTGTCCAATATTTTATTTTAAAAATAGGACTAGTATGGACACTTTCTTTATAAAATTTTATAGTGCTTCTCACAATTGTTTTTCCTAAGACATTCTCGTTTTTAGCCACACGACTATTTGCATAGCTAAGACCTTAATGATCTGTTGAATGTCTTTGAACTTTTATGATCTTGTCTAAATTGTGACTACTCTTGTTGAGTTTATTAAGTTCAAGACTTAATGTTGAAACTTTAGTTTTAAGAACAACACATTTTTGACATGAGGAAGAAGTGGGTTTTTCAATATCTTTCTTTAGAACTTTGTTATGACTTTCTAAAATAACAATTTCATTGTTCTGTTTTAGGAAAATTTTGGAAAGCTTAACATATTCTTGATGTTAATCATTGAAAGCATTTTGTAACTTATCATATGAAAAAGTATCATTTGGTTCAAAGTTACTAACCTCATAATCATCATTTGAATTGTGTGAAGTCATCAAGGAAATATGTGATTTCTCCTTAATTCTGAGTTTTGTATTTGAATCATCATCTTTATCTTCTGATATGACATTTGTTCTTCTATGCTTCTTTTCCTTCTTTATTTTGAAAGTATGATGCTTTTGTATGGCTGGACAAACACGTTTAAGATGATCTAGTTTTCTACATATAGAGCATGCAGAATCTTTATTTGATGTTGATGCTTCACTATTTGTTGTGGACCTTTGTACTTATTTACATCCATGTATTCTTTCTAGAGTGACCCAAATTTATTTTGACGATTTGCAACTTGACACTCTAAAAAATTCTTTTTCTCCTAGAGTCGAAGTAAGAATGTTTTTGGCTTTAAGGTCGTATTGCACTTTCTTCTTATCTCCACCATGCCACACAAATTTTGGCTTTACTTCCCTTACACTGTTAACAATGGTGAATGGTTCTTAAGGTCCATCTTCATTCACAGTCCAAATATCCAGATTTTGAGATTCTATAAAGATTCTCATTCTGATTTTCCAAAAGTCATAGCATTCTCCAACAGAGCTTGGAGGGCGATTGATGTTGGAAACTTCTCCTAGAAATGATTGTGAGGCCATCTTAGATACATGATCAGATTTGAGAATAACTTGCTTAAACAGGCTCTGGTGCCAATTGTAAGACTGAGATGAAAACTAAGAGAGGGGGGGGGGGGGAATTAGTTGTTTAAAAACTATGACAGATTTTTCTACAAAATTCAAGAGTTAATAGTAGCGGAAAAGTTATGTAGAAAATATCAAGTAATTTTAAGAAGTTAAGGGAGAAGAGAGTATACATAGATTTTATATTGGTTGACCTTCTTGTCCACCGAAGGCTACATCCAGTACTCTTGAAACACAAGAGATTTCTTCACTAGTTATTAAGAGTAGCAATTAAAATTTCCCACCCCGAGATTTCCTTGTACCTTACTCACTCTCTAATACCTATATCACTCTTTGGAAAACATCCTTTCCAAGTAACTCTATCCCCTTTCTTATCACACCCTTGTGAAAGAAAGTAATTCAACAATTTGAATAAAGAAAACTTTAACTATGACAGGGATTGCCTTTACAAGATTTTGAAACTATAAACTCTTGCAATTCAATAATCTTTATATACTTTAGTACTAATGTTCAGAAGGTTTGAATAACTTGAAACAACACTTAAGGCATCTTCAGAAAATATGTTCTGAAAGTTATGAACAAGTTGCAAGAAGTGAAGAACAAGTATTTCAAAAAAGTATAGATTATGTAAGTGAGTTATATCTTTTGAATTATGAGTTTCAATGCCTTTATAAAAACTTTCCAATCAGTCAAAACACCTCTACGAAAAGGTAGGAATTGATTGGAATGAAACCATTTCGTTTGGGTTGAAAGCTGTGTAGTTTGAATATGAAAACTGGTGCAACAGATCTCAGTAATCGATTACCTAATCGATATAATCAATTACCCAAAAACTTTGTCCAAATGAGTAATTGATTTTCATAAGTTGTAATCGATTACTCAAAAGGTGTAATCGATTACTCAAAAGGTGTGTCCAACAAAGTAATTGTTTATCGTGTTGTGTAATCGGTTACTCAAAAAATATAATCGATTACCCTGATCCATTTTTGTTGGATAACTTGTTTCTTACTCATGTAACCTGATACTTAGTTCTGGTAACCTATTAGTTAGTTACAGTCACCTATTACTTAGATCTAGTAACCTGTTACATAGTATTTTGAAAATTGTTTTCATTTATACTTGTGTTTATCAATTTTCGTTTTAAAATACTTTTGAACATTACTACTAATTTTATATTTAGAGTATAAGGATAGAATACCTAAAGACTTAGATTCTAAGTTATTGAAGCTTTGTCTTCATAAGTATTCTTACTTTTCTTCTTTTATGTGATGTTGGTGTTTTCATCAAAACCGTGTCAAGGTCAGGAGCAAGATCTTCTTCACACAACCATGACATCAATATATCTTCCTTCAATTCAAGGTAAGTTCATCTCACTCATTCTAAATAGACGAGATCATATATACAAGAAATATTCATTTTATCTTTCATATCCCTCTGCCTTACTCTCTCTACTACACACTATCATCTGTAAATATTGACTTGAGAGTTTGAGTCTCATACTCATTCAATGTAGCTCAAGGTCAACCTTCCACCATGTTCAACCAAAAGACATTATTGGCATGCCACCCCTCCTCTTAACCTAAAGAACCATTGGTTCATTTTATTAGTACAAATAATAATAATAGATTGGTACTCTAAATTATTTTTTTCAATTTTCTATTTGATCACATAATTCAAAAAATTTACCTAGTCCTACCCAACAGTGTCATTCTTTTCCTCAAACTTTCTTGGCTCTCATCTAAAACTCAAAATTCGTGTTATTGAGGTCACAATAAAAATAAATATTAAGATCATATTTGTTTTTTTTAATGAAATGACACTATTAAAGAATAAATGTAAATTAGTGTTGCACCCTAATTTTTGGCTACATGACCTTTTTAGAGTTACTATTATGCCAGAGTTGTAGTTTAACAATGCTTATTTTAGATGTATAACAACTCTTTCATGCGCTTTTTGTTTGACCGCAGTAGTATATTGTCATCATTAACAACGTTTCTCAAATATGTTGTATTGAATATATACCACAATGCAAAACACAAGAAGCATTGTCATATAGTGCATAAATACAACAACACATCATCCACAAAATGCGGTCATATAGGTCTTACATAAACAATGCATTCATAGGTATTATTAACCGCACTTATTGTTGCGTTGAAGTAGTGCATATATATAACAACGCATTATCAGAAAAGTTTTGTTGTATTATTCATAAATATTCACAAACACCACCTTAATACAACAGCACAACACACATTGCATTGTTGTATTAAGCATGTACAACAATGCTATCTATAAAAAATGTTGTTGTATTGATCCTTTACAATAGCGCATGTCAGGGTTTCCCGTATAATTCGCTATTGATTTGTATAAATTAATATCTGCATATACATTTATTACCAGAATATACATTCTCAACAACACAACATTTATACATTCTGAACAACACACACACATTTATGTACGCCAGAAGTTTGTTTTATTAACATCAATACAATACAAACAATGAATCTCAGGTCAATTATATTTTGACATAGAGTACATAATTACAAATAAAAAAATTAAGCAAATTACAAAGAAACAAAATTATACAAATTACAAACAATCAAAATTAAGCTATAATTATACAAAGACTACTTGCATCTACTTTTTCCTTTTCTTTGATTGTTTTTGGCTTGTAAGATCATCCTTGTTTGAAGGAACATACTAATTCACCCAAAGCTCTTCATCGTGATCATCTCTTGTATATAAATCAATCATTCATAGTTGGTCCGCTCTCACGCGATTGATATGTCCCAAAAAAAGGATCATCTTCATCAATATCTTCATATTCTTGGCCATCAATATTACTGACGATTATTTTGTGAGTTAAAAGAACAATGGACCATTTCATATCAGTTGGTTTCCTAACATAGAATACTTGTTGAGCTTGTGATGCTAGAATAAATGGCCCATCTTTATATCATGACCTATTAAGATCCATCTGCATGAACCCTAACTCATCAACTCGGAAGCCATTGTTGTTATCAATCCGCATACAATAAAAAACCGACATCCGAAATATTGTGTAATCTAATTCCCATATTTGTTCAATCACTCCAAAGTATGACATATTCACATATATTGGGTTTCTATCTTTTGCACTTGACATGCATAAAGTTCGAGCAACAAGAGTCACACTACTATTTTACATTTTACTTTGATTATGTTGTTTTTTCGTATAAAATGTGAACCCATTATTTAGGTAACTAGTGTAGGATAAAACATGAATACTTGGACCATTGGGTAACCATTTCAATCTTTCAGACACCGAATGTGCATTTATATTCAACTCCTCACCAATGTGATTTTTTAGCCACTTTATGAAACACTGATTATGCTATTTGGAAATCCAATTTTCATTCTTACTTGGATAAAACTTCCTTAGCATCTCCTTGTGTATTTCAATATATGGCTCAACCTCGTCAGCATTGTGTAAAACATATAAGTGTGTTTGCTCCAATTCGATTCTTGTTATAGTCAATATTTCATTCCCAATAATACCTTCACCAAATGTTTTTTTGCATATCGGGGCTTTGGAATGCCCATGAAATCACCATCAGTAAGGTATTTGGTACAAAAATCAAGAGTTTTTTCAACAACATATCGCTCGAAAATACAACCCTTTGGTCTTGATCAGTTCTTCAATACCCTTTTAATGTCTTCATATACCGCTCAAAGGGGTACATCCATCTCATATTGGAAGGGCCACGTAGTTGGGTCTCTCGAACAAGACGAATGCTTAGATAAACCATTATATCAAAAAAGAAAGGTGGGAAATACATTTCAAGATCACACAAAGTCAAAATAATTTGTCTTTGCAATGCATGTAATTTCTCTGGGTCAATCACTTTGCTACAAATTGCATTGAAGAAGAAGCATAACCTAGTTATGGTTCCTCAAACTTTTTTTAGGTAGAATTGACCATATTCCAATAGGCAAGAAATACTTTATAAGTATATGACAATCATGAGACTTAAGACCTTTTAACTTGAGGTCTTTCATTGATACGAGGTTCTGAATGTTGGAAGAGTATCCCCCTGAAACTTTAACACCATGAAGAAATTTACAAAATTTCATTTTCTTCTTCCTAGACAAAGTATAAGCTGCTGGAGATAGAAATGTACATTTTCCCTTCATTATCGGCCCCAATTCCTTTCTTATTCCCATACTAACCAAATCCAACTTTACATTCAAGCCATATTTGGTCTTACTATGGACATTGAGTAAAGTACCAAGGAGACTTTTAAACACATTTTTTTTCATTATCCATAACATCGAGGCAATGTCTTACATATAATGAACTCCAATATGAAAATTCAAAGAAGATTGACCTTTTCTTCCAACCCTTTGTAACAATTTCTTTTGCAAAAGGTTTACCAAAGTTATTTTTCAAACCCTTTATCTTTTGAAATAATTTGTCACCCATTAACAGCAAAGGAGCATGACTTTCTTCATTGTTTCCATCAAATGTTTTTCTCCATTGTCGATAGTGATGATTGGAATGCAAAAATCTACGATGGCCAAGGAAGACATTCTTCATATAGTATTCCAACCTCATTGAATGAGTATTGTCTTCACATATAGGACATGCAAAATTTCCTTTTGTACTATATCTAAACAGATTATCGTAGGCAGAGAAATCACTGATTGTGCCGAACAACAAAGCCCTCATACACATTTATGCTCGTCTCTCACATTTCCTTCAAGTCTTCAATTAATGGAGTCAAATATATGTCTATGTCATTTTCTGGTTGTTTAGGTCCATAAATTAACATAGATAACATCATGTATTTACGCTTCATGCATAGAGAATGAGTAGTTTGTATATCACCAACATCACTAGCCATGTACTATGGGAGCAACTTCGAGCACTATGTGGGTTAATTCCATCTGTTGACAATGTAAGGCGTAGATTTCTTTATTCTTGACCAAAACTAGGATAACCTTGATCAATTTTTCTCCATTGAGGAGAATCTGCAGGATGTCGAAGTCTGTCATCTTTAATCTTTTCTTCATCATGCCATGTCAACGTCTTTGCATCTTTGGCATTGCTAAACATACGCTTAAATCTTGCTTTGATGGGAAAATACCATACAACCTTTTTGGGAATTGATACTTCCTTCTTATATCATGATGCATTACATTTAGGACAAAACTATAATGAAGCATTCTCATTAAAAAATAAGATGCAATCATTTTCACAAGCATGTATCCTAGTGTAGTATATGCCAATGGAGCGTAACATTTGTTTTGCATCATAAGTTCAAAAAGGGAGCACATTATCTTCCGTCAACATCTCTTTCAGAAGTGCAAGCAAGTCGGTGAAACTCTTATCAGTCCATCCATTAACAGATTTCAATTTATACAATCTTGACATTGCTACCAGTCTTGTGAATTTAGTACAACCATCATATAATGGTTTCTCAGCATCACTTATCAACCGCTGAAACATCTCAGAATAATCATGAAGATCATCTTCAACAACGATTGTCATTTCCTTGAAACGATCGTCTTCATATGCATTTGTGTAGTTATCTTTCATATGCATTTCATCATCACAATCCACAACGTCCCTCTTCTCACCATGTCTTATCCAACATGTGTAATTATGATCAATATTGTGACACACTAAATGAACTTTTAACTCATTTGGAGTAATTCGGTTTGAGTAACAACAACTTAAGAAAGGACATACAATTCTATTAGGGTTTTCAGCATTCTCAATTGCAAACCTAACAAATGATTTCACTCCTTCCCTATACTCCTTCATCAATCGATTGTCACTCATTCATTTTTATCCATTTTCTATTAACAAAAAAATATAATGAGAATAACTCCCTAAATCTAAAGCTTGGAGTTAAGCTCACCAAGCAGAGCAAATACATTATTATTTAATTAAAGTGAAAGAGGTTGGAAACCTCAACTCAATACAAACTAAATGAGTGAAATCACTTTTACTCATTTATAAGGAAAATATTTATAACTCAATACAAGCTAAATATAATGTAATTAAAAAGGGAAATCATTACAAGGAAAACTCACTTTCAATTCAGTGTTGAATGCGTGAATGATGATTCTGAGGTTAAACGAGTGCAGAATTTTCGAAATCGGTGAAGAAAGATTTTCATGTTGAATGAGTGAATGATATTCGAAATTTGGTGTTGAATGATGATGAGGTTGAATGATTGTCAAGGTCAATTTTGAGAATAAATGAGTTTCGTTGCTGAGTAAATGAGTGTTGGGATAGGTGAATGTTTGAGAATATTGCGTGAACAATTTAATTTTTTAGGGTCTGATAGCATCTTCAACCGCGCATAATGAAGACAACGCTATCAATGATACCTAATCAATAACGCCACCTACAAATAGTGCTATAGAAGAGCTCCACCTTTAAATATAAAGAAAGTAAGTATTTAATAACGCTTTTATACAAATGCGCTATTGAATTAAACATAACCAATAGCGCATTGTTAAAGAAGCATTTTTGTATAGCTATAACAACAACGCATTAATAAAAAAACATTATGGAAGAACTCCTCATTCAAATATAAAGAAGGTAAGTATTCAACAATGCTTTTCTACGAATGCATTGTTGAATTAAATGTAATCACAATCGCATTGTTAAAAAACACTGTTGTATAGGTATAACAATAGCGCATTCATAGAAAAACGTTGTTGAAGACCATTATTCCTAATTCTACACAATTAAGCATACAACAGAAAATAACCTGAATGCATACAGAACAACAAACTGAATGCATACAAAAACACCAAATCACAACTATATGAACACTATTGAATTTCTACTGAATTTATATATTGAACATTAATTATATTGTAATATTACATAAACATATATTACATACACCAAATCATATACATTACATTGAACATTAACTGAATTCCCTAAGCTACAATCTCTGCAAAAATCTACTATACCTATTTGCCAACAAAATTAAGTACAAACTTTGACCAATGTTCTCTAATCTGGTGGACTTGGCCATCTGTATATGATTTGCCAACAAACTTGATTTCATTAGTTGGTCATTGCTGAATGATCTCCTCCATGAATTTCAGCATGTAATAGCCGCAATCTAGCTCGTTTGTTTGGCAAGGGGTCTACAATTAAAATAAAGTAAACATATAAGTATAACCTTAGTTGAAATATGAATACACTACACATATAATTGTTTGAGATGATTTATGTCAATACATTTATACGAGTCCACTTTATTTTGTGATGTAGTATCGTTTTTCTAGAACGATTACATCCTCTGTTAACTCTCACCACACTAAAAAAATAGAAAATGTACTTAATTACGATTAGTCCACTAACTTAAAAAACAATTCTTTCAAGCAGGGTATTTTTCCGGATCACCATGTGCCAATGAGTCAAAATAGTATATTTCTTTATTGACTTGATTGATGGCAACCAAAACATATGTACATGGTTAGGAAATGTTAAGCACAACAACCATACTAAAGATAGAAATATAAAAGACAATTAGAAAATGCTCACCTGGTATTAAAAGATGCAAGAAATAAATTTGCAGCTTCTTTATGAATGAGGAGAGTATTTGCAATTTTTTTTGTCTGTTCCTTAATCTTATTTTTGTCACTTGACACCAAAGCGATAATGTGTGGAGATATGAACATCACCTTTTTTCTTATTTACCGAAACAAAATTTTCGTACAAGTACCTAATATATATATAACACAAATGTTAGTTCATTATAACACACCGCCATGCATAAGTGAGAAGTTAAGAAAATATAATATACCTCATATATACACATATAGCAGTTGCACCTATACATTCATGTTTTTTTACATCATCGACTTCATTGATGTTAACGTATTCTTCAGCATCAATCCCGAAAACTTCCTTGGGAATTGATATAGTTATTATATCATATCCTATATTTTGTACATGCTCAAACAGCTGAGTACAGTAGTTGGTAGTCTTCTTGGAGCTCACATCTCCAGTAGATGGCTTTGGGCTCACATCTCTGGTAGATGGCTTTGAGCTCACATCTCTGGTAGATGGCATTGAGCTCACATCTCTTGAAGATGGCTTAGTCTTTGGATGCTACTGGGGGTGGAATATACATTTTCCTGAAATATTCAATAAAAAACATATCAATTATAGATGAATATATATATATATATATATATATATATAATATGAGTGAGCATAAGGTGAAAAATCATATCTTAGAAGGAATTACTTGTACAAGGTATACTAGCCAAGCCACAAAAGTTCCTATAGCCCCTCCATCATTGATTGCAACATCAGATCTTCACATGATGGCATGAGATATGTGCATTATGCATCATAGTATCAGCCGATTTGTGTACTTTCTCAACACCCACTACTCGGCTAGTTGGGGTATCCAGGAAAAGTTTGCAAGAACTGATTCTATGTATATAAGTTAAAACATACAATTAGTTAACGACTAAAAACTAAATGGAAAGTAAATTAAAATGAGTTAACTAAATTACCCCACGAATGGGAATCAGAATGGGAATGTTATAAGGTGCAGTTGTGCAACTCTCATTGATGGTTGAAGGAACAGTGCCAACAACACTAGCTAGTCGTTGCCACTCAGCTTCCTTCACCTTCATTGATTGCTTAAAATCGTCGAATCGTTGCATGAGGCCACCCAATTGATTTTAAACCTGGCTCATTTGGGCTTTGGTTACACGCTTTGGACGAGGTACAAATGTTCGCTGGCTAACCCCAAATCTTGCACCTCAAATTCGACCAGGGCAGATAGGTAGTCCTAGTGCCTTATCAAGTATTATGCGATTGTCCGGCTGTGTCTCCTTTTCTTTTAGGGCAATCTGACAAATCAAGAAAAAACATAATGATAATTAATCACATTTTGATAAATAAAGTATCGAAATATAACTAAAAAATGAGCACTTATAACACGTGTTGCCGCTTCTTAAACTTGATAATTGTCGATGACACCATCCTTGTTCTTACTGGCATCCATCCATAAAACATCGAGTTCTACTCCATGTGGAGTCATAGGTGTATCGCTTTTGTTGTCCAACTGCCAAAATATAACCAATAATAATGTAATTAGATATATATATGCATACAAAACATAACCAAAAGATTGTACTTACAAATTAATAATACTTACAATTTTTCCCTTGATTCCTCTATACCCCGCTCGAGAAGATCGGTATGGATAAAAGATTTAGATGTCTCTTGCGGTTTTCATTACTTAATTTCTGAAACAACAAACAACATTAACATCAACAATCATATATGTATATACAAAAGCATATATACAAAAGTCAATACAAAGAATATGATTTTACCAAGAAAGACTCGTCTTGTGTGTGTAAAATGACAAAAGTATTCCAATCACCTTCTTCAACGATATTTGCATATTTAGATGGAGGTTTTAGGTTGACATTGCCATCAACATCTCTGAGTAATTTTTTGGCATCAGTTTGGAATTGTCGGAGAGCCTTGCCAACCGATTTAAGGATATAATCCTTATGCTCCTCACCAACATCAAAAGTTGACTGAAAACACATATGCATTAACTATATTGCATGTAAACACATGTATATACGTACATTGAATGAAAACACATATACGTACATTACATGAAAACACATAAACACAAAAACTGAAATATAAACTTACTGTTATTTCATTCCAAATACGTTCCTTCACAGTGTTCCCTACATCAGTCCATATGTTGAATGTTAGCTTCACATTCTGCCTAACCCCAATGTAGCTTACCAATGAGTTGCCAGCTTTCGTGTTTAATGGTTATCCTTTTGGGTTCCATTGAACTTCTATCTTCACATCCTTACTTCTTGCCCGAATGACATTCTTCATGGAAGTCATTCCACGTGGAGTTCGTTTTCGAGCAACGATTTGCTTGTCTTGTGGAGTTGGTGTAGCTTCGTCACCACTGTGAGAACCATGATCGCCACTTTGGGAAGCCATTGATAAAGTTTTTTGAGGTTTCTAAGAGTATGAGGGTTTATAAAGGTATGAGGGTTTGCTGAGGGTATGAAGATTTCTTTTCAATTAAGTTTGAGAACGTAGAGGGAATTGATTCATATTTTAGATATTTAAATTGTAGTAACAATTCAACAGCGCATATTAAAGATAGCGATATTATATTGACATCTTCAATGGCGCATATTAACGATGGCGATGTTGTATTGACATCTTCAACAACACTTCTTAAGGGTTGCGCTGTTATTGTTGTGTATCCAACCGTTTACTACTCAATTTCATGAACACATCAACATCGCTTACTGGATGATGCGATGTTGAATATAATCTAATTGATAGTGCTATCTCAACTATGAAGTTGCCATGAAGTAGATTACTATATTATTGTGTTTATTAATATGAAACTGCAAAAACATTAAACATTAAGTTTTGTTAATTTGTATTTTATGTTTATTAAGTTTTGTTAATTTGTTTATTGTGTTTATTAATATGGAACTACAAAAATATTAAAGAAAATAATCATTTAAATAAATAACATAAAATAGTAATTAACATCCAAAATAATTGTTCATTTTTCATTCAAAGAGGCAAAATATATTATAATGAACTAAATGATTTGGTAGATTACAATGATCCGAATGAAGAAAACCAATGAACTAAATAATTTAGAAATTAATTCTTTATCTCACCAAAATCTTGTATAACAGCCACTTTAAATTCCTTATGAAATCTGGGTCCTTTTGTCAAATCAAAAGATGTTAAAGACATCATTGACAAGATTTCAATGAAGGAAATTAATGACATGAATGAGAGAAATTAATTAACTAAATAATCTTCAGATTAAATCTTCTTCTCATGCAAATCTTGTATAACAACCACTTTCCTTATGATATCTAGGCCCTTTTTGAAAATCAAAACATGTTAAATGTCTCCTTGATAAGATTTCAATGAAGGAAATTAATGAATTGGTCGAATGAAGAAAATCAATGAACTAAATAATTTACAAATTAATTCTTCATCTCACGCAATTCTTGTATAACAACCACTTTAATTTGCTTCTGAAATCTAGGTCTTTTTTGTCAAATCAAAAGATGTTAAAGACCTTCTTGACATGATTCTGAAACAGAAACACAACTTTAGCACTTTTAACACTTCAAGTTGTTGAGATCTGCTTTTTGTTCTTTTTTTGGTTACTTTAAGTTTTCTTACTCCTATCTTCATGAACATACTCCTATAGAAACACATACTCTTACTGATGAAATATAACATGAAGTGAACCACAATAATTATAGATGAGAAACCATTAATATTTCAAGAAACGAAGAGACGCATAACCACTCAATCATTAATATTTCAACAAACGATCAACAAACGAAGAGACGCATAACCACTCAACCATTAATATTTCAACAAACAAAGAGACGCATAACCACGTAAAAAGTCGTATAAAATCAACAGCGCATAATTCAGAAAGCGTTGTTACTATGTCAACTTCAACAACGCTTTCTTATTTATGCATTATGGAATTGATTAACATTAACAGTGCTTTTTATCAAATACGTTGTTAAACATAACTCATTCAAGTGAGCGATAACGTTAGTGATGTTCAACATCATTGTGTCAAGAATGCATTATTGAAGTTACACACATTGACAACGCTTGTTTTATTATGCGTTGTTGATGTTCTTCCGCTTTGTTTTCAACAACGTCGTTCAAAATTGCATTGTTGAATGACCGTTGTTTATTATGATATCTAGCATAATGATAGGAGTGCGGCTTATTAGTTAGGTGAAGGCAAATGTGCTTAAGGAAAAGTGTTGGTCAAGCTTTTATTCTACTTTTATTTAGAAGTAGAAGCTAGGTCAAATACACAAGATCAAAAGCTCCACTAAAGAAAAACGGATTTACATTTTTTGAGCAGTTTACACTGAAAATGAGCTTCTGGATTAGAAGCTCAATTTTGAACTTCTATGAAGCTTAATACAACTAGATTCGAGTTTGATTCTCATTGGCAACATAGTTTGTTTTCTTTTACAAATTTCCTTTTCCATTTCGTTTTCCCCTTGGAATTAGCTACTCACAATAGTGCTAATTCAATCACACACCAAAGTAATTGAGTATTCAAAAGTAGAGAATAATGTGAATGTATGAATTTTTCATTATTCAATGGAGTGTGTTTATATCCTTTATATAATTAGTTATTTAACAACCATCTCATAGTAACTAACTATTAAAACTGAATTATTAATTTATTATTTAACATTTCCAACCTTAAAATACCAATTTCATTCATGTCACCTTCACTGCCCATCCTACCTCCTCTACGTTTTTGACAGGCCATCTTTATCTCAGTAGAGTCTTCTTCTCCCTCGCGTTGGCTACTTTTGTTGTCGTTGTATCTCCCTCTTTGTCCATCATGAGCTTGCCCATCTTCCTTTTTTTTCTTTCTTTTTATCACACTTGTAATTGGTATCCATAAATAGTTATTGTAACAACAATAAAAAAATAGTTATAGAAAATATTTAGTTCATTGTTGCTATTTATTTACAACAATCCTATTTTTTGGTTTCCCACGGGTATCCTCACACTGGAGACAATCATGTCCGAGTTGGAAACATCCACATGTATGTGGGACCAACTCTCCTAGTAGATATTTTTTTCATCCACAAGACTCGAACCCGAGACCTTGCTTAAAGAGAATCAAACATATACCGCTTAAACCAACACCCGTTGATACAACAATCATATTTTAAATGCTAATCATATTTATCTGGATAAAGATTCCAATGAAATTAATTTTTAGTTATGGACACACTTTAATGAGTAAAAAGAAATCAAAATAATTGGCCCAAATAAAGGTCAATTCAAAAAAATGGATAGAGCTCCTCTCTGATGCTGAAAATTTTACTATTGAACCCAAATTATGATATATGGTACTCTAAAAAAAATTGCGTTCGAATTTTCCATAATTTTTTAATTAAATAAATTAAAAATGTATAAAAATATTTATCTGTCCCTACTGGACAATCCAAAATTAAAAAGGAGTTGATTTCATAAAAATTGCATACTAGTATAGAATTGTTGTAACTTAATGAGAGATAAAATTGGAGCACCTTGAAATAGAGATGCTTCTGATATGATAGTTTTGTTACTCGTAGTTGCCTGACTCACATCCCAAGCATGATTGCTTTATGTTGATGGATGATAAAATCCAATTTTATCTCATGTCCTAGAAACATGAGTTAGGTATCTTGGGCCAATTATATATAATGATAGAGAAATTGATAAAGATGTGAATTATAAGACTTAAGTATGTTAGATGAAATGATGCAGTTTTGTTATGTATCATATGTGATAAAAAAAACATTACTTAAGCTTAAGAGTAACTTTTATCACATAACTATAAGATCTGCAATGTTACATGAGATTGAATGATATGTAATAAAATATCAATAAGAATGTTGTATTGGATAAAGAGACACATTAAACAAAATATGATTAAAAATGAATGCATTAGAGAAAAAGTTAAAGTAACTCATATTGTTAATAAATCAAATGAATGTTAGTCCAAATCCTAGAAGAAGATAGTCGAGATTTAAAAGATCAATGATTGTCAATAGGTATAGAGAAAACGATGTATGCAGTGACAATGTATGAGTTTTATACACTGTCATTGCATCATCAACCATTGATTTTTTAATTGTTATTAACTTTTCAGAAAATGTAATCAAAATGAATGGTACATGATGAAGTGTATGTGTATAAATCTTTACACTATCCGTATATACATTTTACACTCATAGATGTATTTCAACATTGAGCATTATAACATTATTTAACCTATATAACCCTTATATTTTTTAACCTATACTAGTTGGATACCTGTGCATTCTCACAAGTCGGTATGTATTATGCCTGGTAAAGTAAAAATAGTATAGTATAAATATAAAAAAAAGTAAATATTCATTTCAGTATCTCTTATATTCAATCGTACCGGTTTGGTCCCTCAAAAATTGAAAAACTCAAAATAGTGCATACAAATTTCAAATGTGAGTTAAATTAGTCACTTTTAGTATATTTTATAATACTTGATAGGGACTAATTTGACTAACATTTGAAATTTCCGGGGACTATTTTGGGTTTTTCAATTTTTAAGGGATAAACTGGTAAGGTCAAAGAACATGATGGATTGAAATTGATATTTACTCTATAAAAATAAATGAGAGAATACAAAATAGGTCGGATTAAAGGATCTTAAATAGTATAATATGGATCCTTCTATTATGACAACAATAGTCTAATGTTCATTATTTTGTAAGAAATTCTTGGTAACTCATATTTTTGAAGTTATTTGTTCAAAAATGTTAGGAACATTATGCTATTGAAATTGCTAAGCCAAAGCACTCCTTAGCAATGAGAAAAAACTAATATTAAGCATGTTTACATACCAATGAATAGTGCTCTATCTAGATTATCATGAATGCAATCAAGGAATTTTCTATGAATAATATTTTGGATGCTAATCCAAGTAACCCAAGTATCTATTTTGAAGGTATAAAGGATTATATAAGAAGAGATATACTGAATATTATAGGTTTTCAAGTATGTTAATCTTCAATATCACTCTTCAGTTGACAAAATTGTTGCCAAATTGAGATCATGGGCAAGTGGGATTCTACCTGATATGGGTAGATATCACTTGATTAATTCAGTGTTGTTGACATTATATAGTTATTGTTGCTGACATTTCACACTTATTGGGTTATAATTTTCTAATTCTTAAAGTTGTTTTTACTAATATTGAAAGGAAATGCAAAGTTTTCCTATGGGGCAAAAAGAAATTTGTATATAATTATTATTTAGTAGTCATTTTGGCTTAAATGGATTAATGAATATTAACTCAAGGCTCTCCTCCAACGTATAGTTTGTCAAAGAACAACCAATAACAATCTACAGTTACTTTTGGACATGTTGGGTTGAGTGTTGATTTCAAGCATACAACTTCAAAACATGGAAACAACCTGATTACATTCCCTTTGGAAACTCTTGAAAAGATATTATAAAAAAGTTAAAAGTTTTTTTTGGTATTTAAGTATATATATAATATGATTTTATTATTTGTAAGATGAATTAATACATAACACAATTCGTAAGAGGAAGATATAGCATGAGAAAAATAAAGAACATTATTAATGCTTAATCATAGCATTGCAAAAAACAAAACATAGTTAATAGTGTATCTTAAGTATATGTCTAGCATGATTTTCATTTTAATAATAGAAATTAATACATAACAAAATTCCTAAGAGGAATACATAACATAGGCAAAACAAAGAATAGAATTAACCTTAATCATAACATTGTCAGAAACAAATCAAAATTGATAGTGTAAAATAAATATTCAACAATGTATATTCAATTAAAGTATGAGATAACATTACTATAATGAAAATAGTAAACTTAATACTGATGAAATGTAAATCTAGTGCAAATGATATGTATTTGTTGAAAATACATTTGCATATTTCTATATTTATGCCCAAGACCCAATTCAGTGTTTAAATACAGTTAAAGTAATTGCATTTGTTTTTATCATATTTGTAATTTATTAAAATAGATTATATGATAAAGTCTTTGATTAAAATTAGAGACTTGTTATTATAATAGAGATTATAATAAATGAGAAACATGTCTTTTATAAATTTTTGGTCTAGATTATTCTTGATCATAGAGTCATTGAGAATATGACATCAATGACTCGATAGATTAATATATGTGTAATAGTATTTATTGGATAAATATTAATAGATCTCATTTAGTAAATTGCACATAGATGATGCATATGTAGATATGATCATTTAACTGACTCAACTGAGACTTCCTAATGGTTAACATTACCTTAAATTGTCAAAATGAAGTTCTCAAGAAGAAATGAAATAGTTTCATTTGACCTGAAATTAACATAGTAATTAACATGTTATTTATCATACTTTGATTTCGGTCACATAATATCTCAGGATATTATTTGAATGAACATTGGGTATGATTAAATGCTTGTAGAATTAATGATTAATCAAGACGAGATTCATCAACTCTTGGTAATGAGTTTGAGCTCTATAATAAAATAAGACATTGGCCAAGTTTATTACAATAAATAAAGAAATGAGTTTCTTTGAGTCATCATAGCAACTTGTTAAAGTTTGACAATTGTACCATATTTTAAAGTTAGCCCAGAGCTATAAAGATGGAATGAAATATTTTAATTAATCTTCTAGTGGTTCTTGAAAGTAAAATATATATTATTTCATGCTATCTGGTCGCTAAGGAGTGTTGCTAGACGCCAACTTTGATTAGTAAATTAATATAGTTAATTTACTATCAGCTCAGTATTGAACCTACGGGGTCACACACTAACGAGTGTTCTAATCTTTGCTATCTAATTATATTATTTGATAATTAAATTGGAGAATTTCATTTGATCAAATAAATAATTTATGGAATATTATTTTAATTTTATGCTAGCACTAAGAATTAAATAATAAATAAAATAAATTCTAAAATTAATTATTTGTAGCTGAAAAATAAAAGATAAGTTATTATGTTTTTTTATGAAACAATATGTGGTAAATGGTCTGCAACATTTTAAACCAATAGGTACCATTTAGGAATGGCAACGGGGCGGGTCGGGGGCTGGTCGGGGTCGGGTTTGCACATACCCAAACCCGAACCCGAAATTCAAAACCCGAACCCAAACTCAACGTGGTTGAAAATAAGAATACCATCCCCGAACCCGTCGAGTTTCGGGTAATCCGAACCCGAAAAAAACCCCAAAAATGATAAAGTATTAAGGAAAATATGATATTATTTTCGTATAATTTTTCTCTAACATTTCTATTTTCTCTTGTAGTATTTCATTTCTTTTATGTTTGAAGATCCAATAGTATGTAAAGTAAAATTAGAAATTAAAAACAATTGGCAAATGATAGAAATTTCAATTTTAAATTGAATTACCTTACTTCGGGACGGGTCCGGTTTAGGGTCTTTGCTATACCAAACCCGAAACCGAACCCGAAATTTAAACCCAGGTAAAACCCGAACCCGAACCCAATAATATCGGGTTTTCCCATTAAATTTGGGTTCGGTTCGGGCGGGTATCCACGGGTTCGGTTTTTATTGCCATCCCTAGTACCATTTGAAGAGTTATAATCTTTTTATACATATATCACAAAAGATGAAGAGATACTTTTTGATGTGCAAAAGTGGAGGAAATTCTTTTTTTTTTCTCACGGCATTGTGCATACATATATGTATATGTGGATACATCACAAAAGTTAGATAGAATATATATAATTTTCCCTACACGGAGAACTTCAAAGAGAGAAAAAGAAAAATATTCCCTTCTTTCTTCATTGTGTGTAGCATCCAACAAAAGGAAATTTTGTTGTGTTATGTAGAATCTTTTTTCTTCTTTATTTGTTACACTTACATACAAAAGAGTTTTGTGAATAAGAAATTCTGAATTTTAGAGTATTATATTTTATGTTTCATTTGTTCAAAGAGTTGATAGCAAAGGTTGATCTCGGTGTGGATACACACGTAGAGTTTTCATAATTGTGAAGAATGACTTTAAAGATATAGGAATTACAACCTAGTACGCGTTCTTATATGCATTTTTTGGTTATATATAATTTTAGATACAAATAGATCTATGTTTATTCTGCTATGAGTGTCACGAACACTATAAAAGAACTTTCAATTGGTATTAGAACTAAGTTTTGTGTGTGTTTATTTTATATATATATATATTTGTATGACATGACTGCTAGTATATATGTTATACATATATGTATAAAAGAGAGAATAGTCTCTCTGTGTGCAAAGAAGATTGTCTCCCCTAAGTTACATATGTGAATCTAATATAGAGGAAGTGCCCTGTCTGTACAATAGATTGTTCTTGTTCTTTTTCTTTCTACTAGTGCATGTCTTTTTGGATAATATTTAATGTAAATTATATATATATATATATAATTAAAAAATTATGTGTATGTATACTAGCAGGTTGACAGGCACTGTCGTGCTTGTCAATCCGCTTTCCTATCGTTTGGAATGTGTAGAGACATATATAACATGTCAGAAACAAACATATTTATATTGCTTGATGCTAAATAGTATATATTTAGAATTTATTTAGTAGTTAAACTTGTGTAGATATGTATATAACATGTCATAGACATAGTAGTATTTTATTCTCAAAGTAGTAATTGACTTTTAATTGGAGTGAATCAAAATTACATGTCAAATGATAGTTATCAAATTATAAGTCATTTACAATAATTTTGACTTTAAATTTTATCATAAAAATAATTATAGTGAAACTGTATACAAATAGTTGTATTAATCGTTGTTATGACTGCTATTATTAATATATTTATAGAAGATAGAAAAAAATAAAAATGAAAAATAGGAGAAATACCTGAAAAAGTCAGATAAAATCACGACTTCATGGAAAAAATGATGCATTTCATGCCATATCCTCGTTAAATAGTAAATCTACACAAACATACATATAGATTAAGAACATAGTAAAAACTTATTAACAGATTTTATATTGGTTGTAGAATAGAGAAAAAAAATAAGAAAAATGGAAGAGATGAGAAATACATTAAAGTTGGAAGAAATTATTTGTTCTAAAGAAACAAATTTCAAGCCAAGATGAGTAGTAGTAGCAACATGTTCAGACTTAGCTTAAGATAGTAAAATATTGAATGACATATAGTGGAAGGTGCATGTACAATAAAAAATGGGAAGAGAAAAGTGTATGTAGTGGAAAAGTATGATGAATTGCAGTTTTCACTTTTTAGTTAGGAATGTATGTAGTGGGAAATTAGGAGTTTTCACTTTTCAGTTTGTGGAAGAAGAAAGAAAACTACCAAAACACAATATTGTTACATGCTATGTGCTGCAATTATCATTATACGGTTTCTATACAGCTTCAGTTTCAACTTAATAATTTCACATAAAAAATGCTATTTTTACAAAATGTGAAGAAATTAAACAAAACTAATAATAAATTAATGTAACTTCTATGTAAATATAGAACAAAAAGTTTAACTTCTAATTTAACTATCTTGGAAGTATGTCCTCACAATAAATGCTAACTTGGAAAATTAATGAATAATAAATTAATGAATAATGAATTTAATGATATAACTTAATATAATTGATAGTAATATGTGATATAATTCATAGTAATATTAGTAATATTATTTATTAGTAATATGTGATATTTATTAGTAATATATTTAATAGTAATATATTACTATTAAATAACTTTGATTATTTAATAGTAATATAGTTGATAGACAAATGATAATTGCTATGACAAATTATATTTGCTATGACAAATTATATTTGTTTATGCATGACAAATGATGTCTCTTGATAGAAAATATAGGAACAAAAATATGATATTATAAATTATACATTGGGTATACATAGGATTATATGGTTTTTTTTTGTAGAAATTAAAAGATACTAATGGCAATATAGGGAATCACTAATTATACTATGATGAGGTGATTATATTGAGTTTTGGCTTTATTAAGTAGTATAGATATCATGAAGAGGAAAAAGCCTCTATACATTTTTCCATATATAAAGTGTAAAGAGTGCAGCAACTCCTCTTTCACCGTGTTTGTGCCTTTCTTTTATTTAAGGCTTAAAGAGTTCATTTTATATTCAAAAGGGATTTTCCCCTGTGCATTTTGTTTTGTTTGCAAAATAAAATAAAATATATGTTCCATGCACTCTGTGTTTTCTCCGACGCAAAACTTCCTTATATATTTATATTTATATATTATGCGGCAAGGAGAAAGCCCATGTAACATTTTTAAAGAAGTAAAGAAAAATGACATTTGACTTCGCTCTATGGTTGTGCGAATAAAATAGAAAATTTCTCTATGCATTATTAATATATTATAATATGTTAAAGAATGACATGTGGTGTTCACTTAGAATTTAATAACAAGGAACGACCTGAATATTAGGAGACTTGTAAATTAAATCAATTGTAACATGTGATGTTTGTTAGAATTTAATAACAATGAGCGACTTGACAACCAAGGGACTTGTAAAATTAAAATGTTTAAAACACATGTACTAATAGGAACGACTTGACTAACGGGGGACTATTTGTATGAATGTTTTTATTTTATTTTATGAAATTGTATGTATACATTTGAATAGTTTAAAATATGTATGAGAAATGACTTGACAACCAAGGGGCTCATTCATGTTTTTTAGAATGAATTTATTTATGTCAATTAGAAGGAATGATGATTTCTTTGATTATTATAATTTTGTCTCTCGCATTTATTATAAATATATCTATTGGCTTTAGATTTGCAAAATGTCTACTATATCATTGCGCTCCATTCTTGAAACCTCCAAACTGGTTGGAGCCAATTATGATGATTGATACCGTAACCTGAGAATAATTCTCATGCATGAAAAGCTCCTTAACACCATTGATGGACCCACTATTGCAGCTCCATCGGACCTGCACAACGCTGAAGCAACCAAAGTGTATGAGAAATACAAGGAAGATTATTTGAATGTTGAATGCATTATCTTGACATCTATGAGTTCTGAACTTTAGAGGCAACACCAAGATATGGATCCAACTGCTATCATTGAGCATCTTAAAAAGATGTACGGTGGTCAAAGCAGGATTGCGAGGTACCAGTTATCCAAAAGATTGTTTAGATCCTCAATTCCTGCAAAGGATCAAGTTGGACCTCATGTGTTGAAGATGATTGATCTTATTGAACAACTTGAGAAGTTAGAATGTAAAATTGGGAAAGAGTTTTCTCAAGATTTGATTCTTCAATCACTTCCTGAATCATTTTCACAATTTATTGTTAATTTCAATATGAATAAAATGAAATTGTGATATGCATGAGATGCTTAATATGTTGATTGATTATCAAAATCAAATTACCTCTGAACATAAAATTGGAACTGTCATGGTGGTCGGTAACTCCTCTAAAAGGAAGGGCAAGAAAAATTTCAAACCAAAGAAGAAGCTTGCTCCTAAGGGTGGTGTGACCAAACCTTACAAGAGAGATAGAACCGACCAAAGCAATATCGAGTGTTTCTTCTGCAACGAGAAAGGTCACTAGAAAAGAAACTGCAAGAAGTATCTTGATTCTATGAAACATGAGAAGCAAGGTGAGACTTTAATGAAAAATGTTTTCATGTTTTCTTTATCTGTAACTGATTCTTCAATATGGCTATTAGATACTGGCAGTAGTTTTAATATTTGTAATACATTGCAGGGACTACAAATCATTAGATGATTGAAGAAAGGAGATGTTAGTCTCCAAGTTGAGAATGGAGAAATTGTTGATGTTTTAGTTGTAGGATCAGTTTCTTTAAAAATGCAAACTGGAAAAGTTCTAATACTAGATTGTTGTTATTATGTTCCAAAATTTGTTTCAAATTTAATTTCAATTTTCAATGTTGGACAAACGAGGATTTCATGTTATTTTAAATAATAACATTTGCTCTATTTATCATAATGATGATTTATATGCAAATGGTTATCTCCAACATGATATTTATGTCTTATCAAATGTGAACTTCAATCCAATTATGCATGTTTCTAAGAGGAAAAGAGATAATATATTGAATAAAACATATCTTTGGCATTGTAGGCTTGGTCATATTGGAGAGAAAAGAATTAACAAGTTACACAAGGAAGGTTACCTTGATCAGTATGATTATGAATCATATACAACTTGTGAATCTTGTCTTAAAGAAAAAATGACTAAATCTCCATTTTTGGGAAATGGAGAGAGAGCTTCCGAATTACTAGGACTGATACATACATATGTATATGGGCCTATAAAAATTCAAGTCAAGGGAGGATATTTTTATTTTATTACTTTCATTGATTATATGTCTAGATATGGTTTCATATATCTCATGAGACATAAATCTGAATCATTTGAAAAGTTCAAAAGATTTCATGTGGAGGTAGAAAAACAAACTGGTAAGAATATCAAAGTGATTAGATCAGATATAGGAGGAGAATACCTAAATGGTGATTTTCTTGATTATCTAAAAGAGAATGAGATTATCTCTCAATGAACACCTCCAGGAACACCTCAACATAATGGTGTGTCAGAAAGAAGAAATAGATCCTTATTGGATATGATAAGGTCCATGATGGGGTTCACAAATCTTCCAATAAATTTATGGGGATATGCATTAGAAACAACCACATATTTGCTAAATAGAGTTCCCACAAAAACAATCTCTACAACACCATATGAGATATGGAAATGACAAAAACCAAGTCTAAAACATATCAAGGTATGGGGATGCCCTACTTATGTCAAGAAATTGCAAACAGATAAACTTGAAGCAAGGTCTGATAAATGTAAATTCATTGGATATCCTAAAGAAACGATTGGATATTATTTCTACCACTCATCTGAGCATAAAGTGTTTATAGCTAGAAGAGGAACCTTTCTTGAAAGGGAATTTCTTGTAGATGGTAGTCATAGTAAAGAAATAGAGCTTGATATATTAAACCTAATGGTTCAAGATGTTACATCAAATGAGGTTGATCATAATGAAGTTGGAACATTCGCTTTAATCAAACAATTCAAAAGTTCAATTTTGTTAGATGTGAAGAAGAACCTTGTGTCTACAAGAAAGTTAGTATGAGCACAATTATTTTCCTATTGTTATATGTAGATGACATATTACTTATTGGAAATGATGTACCAGCATTACAAGGTACGAAGAGTTGGTTATCTAAACAATTATCCATGAAGGATTTAGGAGAAGCAACCTTTATTCTAAGAATAAAGATTTATAGATAGATCTAAAAGGTTGCTTGGACTCTCCCAATTTGTGTATATTGATACCATCTTAAAGAGGTATAACATGGAAAACTCCAAAAGGGTTTATTTTCCAATAGGAACCGGGGTTTCTCTTAGTAGAGAAGATTGTGCAAAGTCTCTTGAAGAGAGAGAATGCATGAATAGAGTATCATATGCTTGTGTAGTGGGAGCTATCATGTACACCATGACTTGCACACGTTCTGATATTGCTTATGCATTAGGTGTAATTAGTCGATATCAAACAAACCCTAGTGAGGAATATTCGAAAGTGGTGAAGACTATTCTTAAATATTTAAGAAAAACTAAAGATCAATTTCTCATTTATGGAGATTTTGAACTGAAATTAAAAGGGGTACACTGATGCAAGTTTTGCATCAGATAAAGATGATAGCAAGTCTATTTATGGTTACGTGTTCACCTTTAATGGTGGTGCAGTGAGTTGGAAAAGTTCCGAGCAAGATATAGTAGCAGATTCAACAAATAAAGCAGAATATATAGCAGCAAGTGAAGCTGCAAAAGAGGTTGTTTAGATGAAGAAATTTATATATGAACTTCATTTGGTTCCCTCAATAGAAGAACCAGTTCCACTATTGTGTGACAACAATGGAGCTATTTCACAAGCAAAGGGGCCCAGATCACATCAAAAGTCTAAACATATTTTGTGAATGTATTATCTCATTAGAGAAATCATTGAAGTGGTGATGTCAAGATTTTGAAGGTAGATGGAAAGGATAATGTTGTGAATCCATTCACCAAGGCACTTGGGTTAAAGGAGTTTGACAAACACAAGTGGGAAATGGGAATGAGATACGTGACTAATTGGCTCTAATGCAAGTGGAAGATTGTTGGAAATACATTTGTATATTTCTATATTTATTCCCAAGACCCAATTCGTTGTTTAAATACAATTAAAGTAATTCCATTTGTTTTTATCATATTTGTAATTTATATAAAATAGATTATATGATAAAGTCATTGATTAAAATTATAGACTTGTTATTATAATAGAGATTATAATAAATGAGAATCATGTATTTTATAAATTTTTAGTCTAAATTATTCTTGATCATAGAGTCAATGAGAATATGACATCAATGACTCGAATAGATTAATATATGTGTAATAGTATTTATTGGATAAATATTAATGAAAGTGCAAAGTGTCAAAGATAACACTAGCATGTCTTTGCTTATGTTTTGATGAAGACAAAGTTCTACCAAAGCTTGAAGATGGCTCAACAATCAACATGCCTTATGCTCATTTGGTCATATCTAGACTAGGATGTAATTTGAGTCTATAATCTAAGTAGCCTGGGATGTGTGCCGTAGTAAGTGAGTATAGGTTAGGTGAACCTAGGTGCTAGTCTCTTAAGCCATCTTAATTGTCATATCATATCCATGAGACATATCATCTAGTTAATTGTATGTTCATGCATCTATCATACATGTTATATGTGCATATTAGGCATAATATAATTAGAACATGTATATATATCGTGCATAACATATGAGAAGTTTACCTTTTTGAAACATATGCATAAATGTTCCAATTAATCGATTAACGTGGTAACTTAATCGATTAACGCAGCTGTTTTTCTATTAAATGTGTGTTTTCTGTTTGAACTATATTCCGTGTCATTTTTTTGCTTCGTTAATCGATTAACGAAGAGTCTTAATCGATTAACTAGTATGTTATTTGTTATAACTGAAATCTGGTTTAACAGTTTAACCGTTTAAACTGTTTTGTAACGAATGTAACCGCCTATTCTCTATGCTATAAATAAGAGGCAACGTTCAGAGAACCATAGCATTGCATACTATAAATAAGAGGCAACGTTTAAAGAGCATTTTGCATACTTGTTTAACTGTTTTTGCAAGAGAGATTACATGCTTGATAAGAGAGAAATTATGTTGTTTTTTCATTGTTATCATATGCTTACTGTTTTTGCAGAATTCTGTATCCATTCTTATCTTGCTCACATGCTCATGCATTAGATATTGTTAGAGAGAAATTATCTGTATACTGCATTTCATTAACTCATTTGAATCTTGATGGCTTAAGTGGTTAGTAAAAGGGTTAATCTTTGAGTCTTTTTCATGTTATATTCCAAGCATTATTGTGCTTAGTCTACCTTGATGTTTAACGTGTTTTTTGTGTATTCTAGATTTGTCTCTTGGTGTGAGATCACCATAGAGATTGAGGTTCTTCACCAAGGCTAGGAGGTCTTGATTTGAGGACAAGAATCTTGGATGGGGCTGTTTCGCGAGAAAGGTTTTCTCAGGCGAACGGTAGAATCAAACCAAGGATTTAGAGGTCCTAGATTTCAAGAAAGGAGCGCCATATGTGCTTGCAATTGAATTGGTGTTTGTATCCATATTTCAATATTGTGAAGAAAGAAAATCTCCCTGAACCAAAAGGGGAGGCATGGATGTAGTTTGCAGTGAACCGCAAACAAACCAGGATAAAAATCATTTGTGTACTATTCTTTCTCCCTTTATCTTCTTTAAGTTTCTTGCTGTTATAAATTGAATCTGTAATTGAAATTCTGGATATTTGTTTACTGTCATATGCTTAATAATTGTGCGTAAAAATATCTGTATTATATCTGTTCAATTTTGTTTTAATTATTGTGCAAATTGTCTGTCTGATCATTCTATTCTGTGCAATAGTTAATTGATTAAACATTGATGTTAATCGATTAACTGAGTTGTTTCTAGCAGTTGGGTTTTGGTTCAAGAAGCAGTGATCGATAACCGCTACACCTATTCAACCCCCCTTCTAAGTGTTCCTAGGCCACTGATACCTAATAAGTGGTATTAGAGTTAGTATGACGTGCTAGCTCAACCGCATCCTCGTGATCCGAAGGGAATTAAAATGGGTTCCACCAACCCCTTTGGCGGTGATGGCGCGTCCATTAACCACCCTCCTATGTTCAATGGCGAGGGTTACGCCTACTGGACAGTCTGAATGAAAATATTCATTGAGGCTATTGATTTGGATATTTGGGAATCCGTAATTAGTGGTCCCTTCGAGTGGATGGCGAACCGAAAGAAAAGTCAAAAAGCTTATGGACCGATGAGGAGCGCAAGAAGGTCCAGTTCAACCTTTGCGCCAAAAACATCATTACCTCGGCCCTATCCTATGATGATTCTTTCGGGTATCTCAATGTCAGAGTGCCAAGGAAATGTGGGAAACTTTACAAGTGACTCACGAAGGCACTAGCGATGTCAAGTGTGCCCGGCTAAACGAGCTAACTCACGAATACGAATTATTTCGTATGCTACCGAGTGAATCGATCGACGATATGCAAAAGCGATTCACTCACATTATTAACCATCTTATTGCTCTAGATAAGATGTTCACCAAAGGTGAGCTCACTAATAAAGTCTTACGATATCTTGACAGGAGATGGCAACCTAAAGTGACGGCAATCATGGAGTCCAAGGATCTAGACTCCATGCCTTTGGCAACACTCTTTGGAAAGCTTCAGGAGCATGAGATGGAGCTTGGGCCTCTGATCATACATGAGGATTACGATTGCAAAAAGAAGGGAATATCTCTCAAAGTTTCAACATCACAACCCAATGAAGAGATAGATAATGACGACTCTGATTCAGACATTGACAAGGAAACGCTAAATCTCCTTGTGCAAAAATTTGGAAATTTATTGAAGAAGAAAGTAGGACTTAGACGATTCCAAAGGAAAGAAGCGCGTGAATCAACCAAGAAAGGCAAGACAAAGGAGTGCTTCACTTGCCATGAATTTGGCAAGTCGGGACACATGAAGTATCAGTTCCCCACTTACTTAAAAAGAGTTGATTCAGAGAAGAGCACTCCCTGGGACTTCAAGTCAANNNNTACATCGTCTGGGATGTACCGGAGGAATAAACAAAATCAAGCACCTCAGATGAAGAGGAGACCCCGAAGTTGTGCTTAATGGCGATAACAGATGAGGCTTTCGGATCAGGTAGCAAGGATACTTCAGATGAGGTATACTCTGACACATCATCCTCTTCTGATTCTCCCTCATATGAAATATTATATAGTGCTTATGTTGAGATGCATGAAGAACTTAAAAAATTAACAAAGTTAAGTAACGAGAGAAAAAGAATAATTTTGCTAAACCAACAGAAAATAATTCAAATGCAGAAAGAATTAGATGAATTAAAATTGGAAAGAGAAACATTAGATCTAATTTTTTCATGCGCTTCATACGATTGCTCGAAATATAACTTATGTCAAAATACTACTTGTGAGTCTTGCGAGGACTTGAAAAACGAAAATTTTAAACTGAATGAAAAACTCGCAAAACTCACAAATAGTAAAAACCAATTAGACACTCTGCTTAGCAAAACAATGAACGTTGCTGACCATACTGGATTAGGGTATGTTCCCCCATCCCATAAAAATAGACCATATAGGAGACCTCTAACACGCCAATATAAAAATTCAAATAAGAAAAATAGAGTCCCTACATGCCATTACTGTGGCACATATGGCCATACATCTCATTCCTTTGTTACATCAGGAGATATGGGATACCCAGTGGTGTTTACGCTTGGGTAAGAAAGGGAGATAACTCCATATTCACTAACAAGAAATGACCCAACATAATTTGGGTACCTGAGTCTAGCAGGTGATCTATATTGCAGGTATGTCTTCGAACACACGGACAAAATTGGTATCTTGATAGCGGCTATTCGAGACATATGATTGGGGACAAGTCGAAATTCCTAGACTTATCGTTAAAAGAAAAGGGATTAGTCGCCTATGGAGACAACAAAAAAGGAAGAATCTTGGGCACCTGGAAGATTGGCAACTCCACCCACACAATAATCGAGAACGTTCTATACGTAGAAGGTTTGGAACACAATTTGTTGAGCATAAGCCAATTCTGACTGTTATATCATTCGTGATGTATTATCTAATAACGTTAAGTTTGTCGGGTATCGAGTAAATAATATTTATATGGTTAATCTGGAGGATGTCACTTCTCTTTTCTCAAAATGTCTAGTTTCAAAGGAAGATGACATCTGGCTTTGGCTTAGACACGTCGCTCACATACATGTGAAGCATTTATAAAAATTATCGAAAAATAATTTAGTAATTGGTCTTCCAAAACTCGATTTTAAAACTCAGGATTCTTGTGGCATGTGTCAGAAATGTAAACAAGTCAGTAATTCATTTAATAAAAATAATGTGATATCCACTACTAGACCATTGGAGCTTCTCCATATGGACTTGTTTGGACCATCACAAATTATGAGTTTTGGTGGGAGCTATTACGCCTTAGTTATTGTCGATGATTACTCTAGATTCACCTGGACTTTTGATTTTTCTAGATTCACTTGGACTTTATTTTTAGCATCAAAGAACGATGCTTATAAATCTTTTAAATGTCTAGCCAAGCAAATCCAAAACCAGTCTAACCTAAAGATTATTTACATTCGATCCGACCATGGCGGAGAATTCGAAAATTATAAATTTAAAAAGTTCTGTAATAAACATGGTATTATGCATTAGTTCTCAGCTCCTCATACCCCTTAACAAAATGGAGTTGTTGAGAGGAAAAATAGAGTTCTAGAGGAACTCGCAAGGACTACGCTAAATGAGAGCAAGGTCCCAAAGTATTTCTGGGCTGATGCAGTTCACACAGCATATTATGTAATAAACAAAATACTACTTAGACCTACTTCTTCAAAAACACCTTATGAAATTTTTAAAGGTCGAAAACCAAATATTGCTCATCTTCATGCTTTCGGGTGCAAATGTTTTATTTTGATGTAATAAACAAAATACTACTTAGACCTACTTCTTCAAAAACACCTTATGAAATTTTTAAAGGTCGAAAACCAAATATTGCTCATCTTCATGCTTTCAGGTGCAAATGTTTTAGTTTGAATAATGGAAAAAGAATTTTAGGAATGTTTGACTCGAAAGTTGATGAGGGCATATTCTTAGGGTATTCATTACATA